>NC_060184.1:10707046-10752046 GCF_021184085.1 Oncorhynchus gorbuscha
ATGTATTGCCTACATCGACAAAATCATAAACGGGATTTTACGTCTCCATTTAAATCACTGTCAATCCACTGTCATCACTATCATCCGTCACTATCATCATTATCATGGACGTCATCACTATCATCCGTCACTATCATCGCTATCATGGACGTCATCACTATCATCCGTCGCTATCATCGCTATCATGGACGTCATCACTATCATCCGTCGCTATCATCGCTATCATGGACGTCATCACTATCCTCCGTTGCTATCATCACTATCATGGACGTCATCACTATCATCCGTCGCTATCATCGCTATCATGGACGTCATCACTATCATCCGTCGCTATCATCGCTATCATGGACGTCATCACTATCATCCGTCGCTACCATGGACGTCATCACTATCATCCGTCGCTATCATCGCTATCATGGACGTCATCACTATCATCCGTCGCTATCATCGCTATCATGGACGTCATCACTATCATCCGTCGCTACCATGGACGTCATCACTATCATACGTTGCTATCATCGCTATCATGGACGTCATCACTATCATCCGTCGCTATCGTCGCTATCATGGACGTCATCACTATCATCCGTCGCTATCATGAACGTCATCACTATCATCCGTCGCTATCATCGCTATCATGGACGTCATCACTATCATCCGTCGCTATCGTCGCTATCACGGACGTCATCACTATCATCCGTCGCTATCGTCGCTATCATGGACGTCATCACTATCATCCGTCGCTATCGTCGCTATCATGGACGTCATCACTATCATCCGTCGCTATCATCGCTATCACGGACGTCCCTAAGATCAACCTCATTGAATGTGGTATTGTTATCTGAAAAAACAAGGAACATTTTAACTTTATCGGTCCTGAGATGTCCAGCCCTTATTTTTAGGCTCACAATTCTGTGTTTTGCCATGTTATTTTTTAGGATAACCAGGACTACAAGTAGAAGACCAAACTATTTGACATAAACAATTTTACTGATAAAAGTAAATCAAATCAACCATTTTTTTACCAGGTTTGTGCTTTGGCAGACCAGATGTATTTATCAGGTCTGTCTGCAAAAGCAGGAACCTGATAAAACATGTATTTACATGGATGCTGTAAGTACAGAAATGGTTTGCTCACTGGGAAATGAATATCCAACTAGTCAGTGACAACTGTGTGGAGTTTGTGACAGCAAGGACAGCGGAGTCAATCACCACCTTCCGGAGACACCTGAAACCCCACCTCTTTAAGGAATACCTAGGATAGGATAAGTAATCCTTCTCAAACCCCCCCCCCCTTTAAGATTTAGATGCACTATTGTAAAGTGACTGTTCTACTGGATGTCATAAGGTGAATGCACCAATTTGTAAGTCGCTCTGGATAAGAGCGTCTGCTAAATGACTTAAATGTAATGTTAAATGCAACTCTGTGAATTTATGCGAGTTTATTACAGTATTATAGACACTATGTCCTGTTAAGCCCTTACCTTCTTACGACTCTTGTGTAGCTGGTGTAGTCTCAGCGTTTCATATATAGCTTTTATTAGTTTGTAGCTCAAACCATTGGGACTCTACAGACATTTGTTGTCTAAAAGACCCGGCTCCGGGCCTCTTCTGCCCTTGTCTTACAAACACCGCTGTAGCTCAGCCCCCGTTAATCACACAGAATAATGCTTGGTATCTACGGATGCAGATGGAATAGACGAAGCCAGTGGTACTACACAGTCTGTACACAATGTTTAAAAGGGGTTATAAGTCCAAAACGCGCTGACGATAGGGTGGGACTCATTGGCTTTTTAACAACTCATTCTTTGTATAATGTAATGCTAATGGTCAAAATCATCTGTAATCATCTTCTCCTCGTGAATCATAACGTCAGATTCACTCCAGATTTGGGATTAAGACTCATTACATCAGTCTTTAATGGTTTTGATAGAAAAAAATTGTTGTTGCATTCAAATATGTCCGCTCTGTACCTATAGATGTACGTTAGCACATGTACTAGTGCTAAAAAGAAATACAGGAAAAATCTTCTCATGAATCATAAATCAGATTGATTCCAGATTTGGTATATATGAACTCAATGAATTAGCCAATGATTTGAGAATGATTAGTTGCTGAATTCAACGTCGACCACGCTACACCACTAGGTGGCACTATATCACACCAGGGCTTTTTAAGAACTGAACCCATGGACATGGGGCCATGAAACTTGGTATGTAAACCTTATGTATATATCCTTAGAATCTGTGTGAATATAAAGTCAATGCAACTTTAGATGGCTGCACCAGACCAGTTGGTGGCACTATAGATGTCATTGGCACCAGACCAGTTGGTGGCACTATAGATGTCATTTTCACCAGACCAGTTGGTGGTACTATAGATGTCATTGGCACCAGACCAGTTGGTGGTACTATAGATGTCATTGGCACCAGACCAGTTGGTGGTACTATAGATGTCATTGGCACCAGACCAGTTGGTGGTACTATAGATGTCATTGGCACCAGACCAGTTGGTGGTACTATAGATGTCATTGGCACCAGACCAGTTGGTGGTACTATAGATGTCATTGGCACCAGTGGCACCCAAACATACTAGATCAATAACTATTGGTCAAGTGGACTTTGTCTTGAGCAAAGGAATGTTAGATTTAAATTATATGTGAAATATTGTTAAAATAACACAGAAAATATTTTACTTATCTTAACATAAACCATTAGTCAAATTGACCCCAAAGATTTGTAAATAAACTCAATACATTAAGTAATGACTTAAAAATGAAAATATTTAACCTATATTTAACTAGGCAAGTCAGTTAAGAACAAATTCTTATTTACAATGACAGCCTACTCCGGCCAAATCTAGACGATGCTGGGCCAATTGTGTGCCGCCTTATGGGAGTCCCAATCACGGCGGGATGTGATACAGCCTGCATTTGAACCAGGTCCTATAGTGATGCCTCTAGCACTGAGATGCAGTGCCTTAGACCACTGCGTCACGCAGGAGCCTGTGAATTTAAGAATGATTACCTGCGGCATTCAAGGTAACCAGCCTACAGCACTAGGCTAAACTACACTTGCGTCAACCATGGCATTGAGAGAAAAACGTGGTAATGCTTTCAGTGATTGCACATAACGGAAAATAGTTCCTACATGATAGAGTGCTTGCTTTGTTATCCAACTGATCGTGTCCTTTCTGTCATCCTGTGAACCCCGTTCATAGCTGCTCAAAGCTACATTTTATACTCTTTTTGCAAAACAAAGTAGTTTGTAGTTCCAGTAGTTAGCTACAACGCTACAAAAAAGTAATTAACTACAGGTAATACCACCAAGCTACTGTAAAATGTACTTGAATTACTAGTTGAACTACTCCCCAACACTGTCCTTTAGCCTCTGGTCTCACCCTCCCTCCCTCCCTCCTTATACGCACCTCCGTCCCTCTCCCCTTCCCTCCCTCCCCCCTTCTTATACGCACCTCCCTCCTTATACGCACCTCCCTCCCTCCTTATACGCACCTCCGTCCCTCTCCCCTTCCCTCCCTCTCTCCCTCCTCTCCCTACCAGATGGGTGTATTGCCTCCAGGGCTAACCTGGGGGTTATGGCATGATACAAGGCAGCTCGCCCAGTATCGGTTCACACACATATGAGCACACTACGTGTATTTGGCTTAATTCATTTGCAGGGCCTATACTGTAAATACAGGCATGGACACATGCAAACACACAAAACCTCACACACACGCGCAATGCGTATGTACACACGCAGACACAGGTGGACAGAATTAGGGACAGGTGGAGAGACAGATGGGCAGATGGACACATACAAATTATAAATTATCTTTCTCTTGTTCTCTCCCTCTCTGTCTTTCTCTCTTTCCTAGTTTATAGTCTAATTACATTTCTTTCATAGAAAATATGCATTGTATTTAACGTTAAAGTTGAATCGTTTAAATCCTATGGCTTAGCGTTATGCCAGGAACTGTTCTGTGCTTCCCAGTCATAAATACATACACGCCCACATGCAAACACACACACACACTCACAGTTTCAGATATTCGCTATAGATAACTAGGTTGTCGTTGAAGAAGCATTTTCAAACTTTTTGAAATATTTGAACACACGGTTCATTTCGTAGCTATATAAGCAAATGAGCCATAGGTGTGTAGGAGTTATTATAGTGGTGGAATGTCCCCTGAGCCCTGTGTGATGTTACGAGCTGCATCCCGAGGGCTGTTGATGAACTTAAACACAGACCTGCCTCGGGCTCACCTGTCCATCATCCTCACCGATTCTTCAACTGAAAAACGGGTGATTTGTGAGACAGAAAACAACACCCTTTCCTGCTGCTAACCCTACAATGCAGATGTAGCATCTCTTACAAACCTGTTACATCTCCCGTCCTTTCAGTAATACATGTAATCTAATAACACTTACAGTGGGCGCAGGCAATGGGCCTGTACCTATTTCAGTTCTACTCATGAGCACATTATATGCGTACATGGGGAAGGGGATTGCTGTGAACGACACCTGATGAAAACAACTGTAATACAAAACTCCTGTCCTCGTCCTGCAGCAACTGACCAGGTTGCTGATTGAACTGCTATCATGTTAGACTTCTCTCACCTGCTATGAAGAGAGAATGACTGCACTTGAATTTGATTACTCAGGCCTATTGATAACCAATGGCTGCTGCTGTCTGATAGCCGACAGCGGGAATCCAGTCCCAGCTGCAGCAAGCAGGGATCCAACAACTGCAGAGCATCTCGTATATAGGGTGCATGCCTACGCTACAACAGTATTACAAGTCACATCAGCACGCAAGGTTAGACCACAACTGAAGGTAACAGGATCTACACTGAGAATGTTAGGCCTTCCTTTGTCTTGGGGTGAAAATTGAAACAGCCTTTGTGACATGCAAAATTATTTTGGTTCAAAATAAATTATTTTAATTTAATTCTTCAAGCTGTTATGATTATACTTGCTTTATAAAAAATATATATCTATCTATATATATATATACTTGGTATTGATATATGGGGTTGAGGGTTAAAATACTGAAAGATTAAAAAGTCATGATAGAATAATAATAAGATTTAAAGGTCCAATAAATTGAGGATAAATCCAATAAAAAGTCTACAGAGTAAATGATTATTCTACATGTTAAATAGTGTTGGGTAGGACATAATGTACCTAACCTCGCTCAACACAAAACAGATTTATCCAAAGATTACATCATAAACCTCTGTTATGAATTAGCTAGATTTAGGCCACTATGAAATTGGATTTAAGAACGGGAGAGAGCGCTGGGAAAACTCTGGATTTATTTAACTGATTTAAAGTGTGATTGTGTGACGTATTTTACTCATATGCCCACAACAATCTTCAATCAGATGTAATCTATAACATATCGGTTGGGAAATTCACTTCGATTAACTACTGATGATTACGGCATTAAGTGAAGGCCTGCCTACCCGAATCCACCAGCCTGGAATCTACGACAAGAAGCGAATCGTTTTCAAGCATTTTGGTGACGTTGGTGGTACTTTAGAGCCCCCGTCCTTTTCCAATATAAGTTATCATAGGCCTACCAGACGGCTGAACATCAACTAACTATTCGCAACCTTGATCCACATGCTATTCTTCTCTCCCAATAACTTGGTATCCAGACATGGCTTTTCGCTAATAAAGTGCAGGTCTATAATGCACAATATGCCGATAATTACCCGCAACAACTGCAGCATCTCCGGCCAAAAGAAAGAAACGATTAGACTGCATAGAATAATTATATAATCAATATTCACCTGAATGTCACGCTGACATAAATACATAGTTTTCGTCTAGCAGAAAAGGGTATAGGCAATATCATTCTCAAAATGCATGGTTGAATGGGCTAACTTGGATAATAAAGGGTTTCAGGGAAATCAGGAAGATACATTTCACGGACTGATCAAGGAATTATTGATGTCTTCTAAGTATTGGTGTGTGTGTGTGTGTGTGTGTGTGTGTGTGTGTGTGTGTGTGTGTGTGTGTGTGTGTGTGTGTGTGTGTGTGTGTGTGTGTGTGTGTGTGTGTGTGTGTGTGTGTGTGTGTGTGTGTGTGTGTGTGTGTGTGTGTGTGTGTGTGTGTGTGTGTGTGTGTGTGTGTGTGTGTGTGAGAGAGATATGGCGTAATGCACAACTAAAGTCTAATTGAATATGTTTTGAAAGGCTTCCAAGCAACCAGGATGTTATTTATCTTCGCACACAGTAGTCTATGAGTGTCACATCTCTTCTCAACAAATTGTACTTTAAAACACAAGTGCAATTTTGGTGAATTAATTTCAATAACACAATGCCTAATAGCCACTTGACATTTAGCCACAGGGACAGAAATGTACGATTCAACAATAGGCTTTTAGAATGAATAAATACATTATCTTTACATTTGGAATTGTAAATTGTGAAATAAAATAGTATGTATTTTGTTGCACAATTATTTTGGTTTTAAATGTGAATTAATTATTGGTTGAATACGCCCGAAACATTAACCTATAAAGGCTGGTTATAAACATGAATGCACGCTCGATTTATTTTTCCAGGACATCAGTAGGTCCTTACAAAGAAAGTTATTCTGGACTTTTGATTTTTCAGGTTCTTGCAAAGACTAGTTAAAAATCAGACCATTCCACCCCTCTTGCAAAGATTTTAAAAAAGTGGTTTGCATTAAACATAAATAGCTATGCTATAGAATAAGATACGTGTTTAAAATGTGTCTTGCTTGCTCCAGTATCACACCGTAAACATGTAGGCCTAAATTCATTCTAATAATTGCGCGTGGTAATGGTAATTTAATCTGGTATATAATATGCTAAATTTATTTAGGCTATTAACAATTGATCTATAAGGTGATCATACTCACGTCGTATTGTTTCTCTTTGCGACAGTGGTAGGTGCTGAGGGTTCCCCTGCTTGCGACGGGACATTGCCCCTGCATCTACTCTGGCATCGCCCGGAGACCTGCGCTTGGGGTTGGCTTGCTCCGTGATGATCCTCCGCTGGTCTGGTGCCCGGTAACTTTTTTCAAATTGCTTCCAATTCAGACGATTTACACAAAGCTACTGCAAGTGAAAATGAGCCTAGTGTGTTTGTATTGTGGTTGTTGAAAGGCGGGTAAAAACCGTTGGTCAATTGTCCAGTTCTCTTATCGCAGAATCACTCACACTAAACGCAACACCTGCAATTGCCAAAGGAAGCTTTAGGACATAACAGAAACATGCAGGTGCATGCAAATATTTCTGGAAGGTTATGTTTTGTTAATACAGCAATGGATATTGTAATAATTGCAGAGAATAACGATCATTTAAATTCCGACGAGGTGCCCTCTTCTGCAGCGCGTTGACAACTGGAGAAACCTACGGTGCATGCCACTCTTCGACCGATGGGTCAATATTCGATTCAACTGTCACCTCTTCTTCTCCTCTGATATGTTCTTAAATAATTATAACAAATTAGCTACTCATTTACGTGATGTGAGCTTTGGCCCCATTCAGTCCTCGCGGCGCGCGTCTTGGCAACGGTGAACGGAATGGCATGGAACTCTACGCTCTAGGAGTTGAGGGGGAGACGGAGACAACAGCCAGTGACAGCCAAACACCTCCTCTTTCTCTCATTCCAAACAGCGGAGGTCCAGTGTTTCCGTCTTGTTGCTTTGGGAGGACCCCTTCGTGTGTGTGTGGCTGGGGTTGCCTCTGTACAATGGGATAAGAATTCAAGTTGAAGTGCGGACGTGACGTTGCGTCCACGCTGAGAGAGACATTAGTGGGACTTGGGGGCAGTGGGGGCGACTAGCGGTGACTCGCGTGTGCCCATTGGCTTACCTGGAGTACGCGCGTTTGGCGCGTGCGGTAAGGAATCAAATGGACACAGCGCGAGGAAACCAACGCAAACCGTGTGCGCATGCAGCGCAGACAACCCGTTCCAAATCGCTTTCACAATGAGATGATGGCATATCATGTAACAGACTTCAAGGTGGATTTTGAAAAAGCTTTAAACTGTCAATAAGGCTACTTTGAGCCTGAGTCATTTGAAGACTGGGGTTTTGGGGTAAAAGCATAGACGTGATTTGGTCCAAATAAGATTTGATTCTACATTCAATAGGCTACCGACATTCGCTTTGCGTAAATGCTATAGCAATTTTTCTTAAAGATTATGTTTATTACTAATGCAGTGTTTCAGTTGTTTATCATTTTGCTAATATGTAAAATAAGACACGGAGGCCTACATAAAAAATGCTGTGCCAAAAAAACATTAGGCTATAATTAATTGAGGCATTAATGCAATAATGCATAATAAAAAAGAACCCATTGTTATGAGGACAGTATATTTTAATTTTGTGCATTAGACACTCTCAGACATGTTGGCCTATAATGATTCTTGAATTAATTGAGGTAGCAAACATTTCACATTTTAAACAATAACAATTTATGGGAAAGCAGTCCATTGTGACATGTATAACAATAGACAGACATACTGCACAGGTATGCCAAAAGGGAAATCTCCCCTGTGTTTGTCTGTGTTCTACATATTCATCTCCACCTTGTTGTGAAGCAACAGTACCCTCTGTTGGCATGACGATGTTAGCCTCCTCTAACGTTCCCCTGTGGCTGTGTGTCACTTTATTGGGTTTCATTGTACAATATGTGCATTATTAGCTAGTCTCAGAACAGTTGATCTCTCAACTGTCACATTTCCTCACATCATTTTCTCCTTTAAAAATGCCACTTAATTTGCCATAATAGGGATTTCTATACCAATTTAAATCATTCCTATTTGGACAGGATGATCAGGTCAGTCAAGTACTATGGCCTCATTGAGAGAGAAAAAACCCCACCTTCAATAACATTAAAGTGTAATGCTCTCTGGTCATCATAGATTGGATGATGAAACTGAATGACATTAGTGTATAAAGATTAACACCACAATTCCAATTATTCCAGAATGTTTGTAACATTCTTTTAGATAAATACATGCACTTAAATAGTTTTAACACTTCATACATGCAGATTTCCTAGGACCTCACCTTTGTCTGTCCAGTCACGTAGATTTCCTAGGACCTCACCTTTGTCTGTCCAGTCACGTAGATTTCCTAGGACCTCACCTTTGTCTGTCCAGTCACGCCCCAATTAGTGTAAAAGAGGGGCATCTTTAAATCTAATGAAGTATCATGTAAGTACTACAGCACACTAATTGCTATATTGTTCACATACGAATGAGGACATTTTAGTGACTGTAAAATGTAGTATGATCAAATTAAGTATGATCAAATTAAGTATGATCGAATTAAGTATGATCATATTAAAATGAACTTCATGTGGACACAATTTCCAACCGAGGCAATGACATACAACATTTATTATAGGCTGCGATGAATATTACATGAACGTACATTTTAAGAGCATTAGAAGTCTGATTGCTTGAGGCCAGGCCTATGGGATGTCCGGGACAGTCATTATTTATATAAATGAAATGTCATATCAGCTCTGTCTCAAATCAACATAACCTCAGAAGACCCTGAAGTAGAAACGGTGTACGGAAATCGAATAGGTAATCTATGTGTGTTGTCAACAAGCAGAGCGTTTTGACAAGAGGGCATTGTACACAGAGTGACTGGTATCTATATATACGTTTGTATATTTTAACAGGCAGGGCAATTAAGAGCAGATTCTCATTTACAATGAATTCTCTGTTTAACCATTTATATTGCTATTATTATTTTATCTAGTCCATTAACATTGTTACTTGATAATTCTGCTGAATTCCATAACCTATTTATTTTCTATTGTTAATCATTGTTACTCTTTTTTATAATGTGACTTGTGCTTTGGCATTATGTATCAACACATCATGCCAATAAAGGAACTTTAGATTTAAATTGATAGACAGTGACTGAGAGAAAGAGACAGACAGACAGATTGAAAGAGAGAGAGCGACATAGAGAGAGAGACAGACAGACAGATTGAAAGAGAGAGAGCGACATAGAGAGAGAGACAGACAGACAGATTGAAAGAGAGAGAGCGACATAGAGAGAGAGACAGACAGACAGATTGAAAGAGACAGACAGACAGATTGAAAGAGAGAGAGAGACATAGAGAGAGAGACAGACAGACAGATTGAAAGAGACAGACAGACAGATTGAAAGAGAGAGAGCGACATAGAGAGAGAGACAGACAGACAGATTGAAAGAGACAGACAGACAGATTGAAAGAGAGAGAGAGACATAGAGAGAGAGAGACAGACAGACAGATTGAAAGAGAGAGAGTGACATAGAGAGAGAGACAGACAGACAGATTGAAAGAGACAGACCGACAGATTGAAAGAGAGAGAGAGACATAGAGAGAGAGACAGACAGACAGATTGAAAGAGACAGACAGACAGATTGAAAGAGAGAGAGCGACATAGAGAGAGAGAGACAGATGTATATACAGTGCATTCGGATCAGTCGGAAACGATTCAGACCTATTCAGACCCCTTGAAATGTTTAATATTTTGTTACGTTACAGACTTATTCTAAAATTGATTAAATACTTTTTTTAAATCCTCAATCTACACACAATAACACATACTGACAAAGTGAAAACAGGTTTTTAGAATTGTTTGTACATTCATTACAAATAAAAACAGAAATAACTTATTTACATAAGTATTCAAACCCTTTGCTCTGAGACTTGAAATTGAGCTCAGGTGCATCCTGTTTTCCGTTGATCATCCTTAAGATTAATCATCCAGGAGTCCACCTGTAGTAAATTCAATTGATAGGACGTGATTTGGAAAGGCACACACCTGTCTATATAAGGCCCCATAGTTGAATTCCAATACAGGATTGTGTCGAGGCACAGATCTGGGGAAGGGTACCAAAAAATGTCTGTAGCATTGAAGGTCCCCAAGAAGACAGTGGCCTCCATCAATCTTTTTATTTGATTTTTTATTGTTTTTATTGAACCTTTATTTAACTAGGCAAGCCAGTTAAGAACAAATTCATATTCTTATATGTAACCACCAAGAGTCTTCACAGACTATCTGCCCGGCCAAACTGAGCAATCGGGGGAGAAGGGCCTTGGTCAGGGAGGTGACCAAGAACCGGATGGTCACTCTTACAGAGCTCCAGCAAAAGGCACATGACAGCCCGCTTGGAGTTTGCCAAAAGGACTCTCTGAAGGACTCTCAGACCAAGAGAAACAAGACTCTCTGGTCTGATGAAATCAAGATTGAACTCTTTGAACTAAATGCCATGCGTCACACCTGGAGGAAAACTGCCACCATCCCTACGGTGAAGCATGGTGGTGGCAGCATCATGCAGTGGTGATGTTTTTCAGCGGCAGGGACTGGGACACGAGTCAGGATCGAGGCAAAGATCAACAGAGCAATGTACAGAGAGATCCTTGATGAAAACCTGCTCCAGAGCGCTCAGGACCTTAGACTGGGGCGAAGGTTCACTTTCCATTAGGACAACGACCCTAAGCATACAGCCAAGATAACGCAGGATTGGCTTTGGGACAAGTCACTGAATGTCCTTGAGTGGCCCAGCCAGAGCCCGGACTTGAACCCGATCGAACATCTCTGGAGAGACCTGAAAATGGCTGTGTAGCGACGCTCCCCATCCAACCTGAGAGAGGATCTGCAGAGAAGAATAGGAGAAACTCCCCAAATACAGGTGTGCCAAGCTTGTAGCATCATATACCCAAGAAGACTCAAGGCTGTAATCGCTGGCAAAGGTGCTTAACAAACTACTGAGTAAAGTGTCTGAATAATTATGTAAATGTGATATTTCATTTATTTTTATACATTTGCAAAATGTTCTAAAAAACAGTTTTTGCTTTGTCAATGTCAAAAACATTGAATCCATTTTAGAATAAGGCTATAAAGTAACAAAATGTGGAAAAAGTTGAGGGGTCTGAATACTTTCCACTGTATATATATATATATATATACACACACACACAGTATAGAGAGCGAGAGAAATAGAGAGAGAGCAAGGAAAAGAGAGAGAGAGAAACAGAGAAACAGAGAAGCAGAGAAACAGAGAGAGAAGTTACACACTCTTACCATGATCCCTCCGGCTCCCTGAGTCCCAGCTCCCTGATCCTTACCCCTTGGGTTCCTCAATAAAACATCAGTATAGCTCCATGATGGCGGATCGCTGTTGGCTCGGGGCAAAGACAGTTATAGCCCGGTAGCATCGGGCCAAGACACCACAACATACTGCTTGTGGACTCAGGAAAGTTTTTAAGTCCAAAGTGTTGCTTCTGAGGAGACAAGTTTGGCGTGTCAGCGCTGTGTGAGTACTGTGTTAGGGAAAGACCATGAGACTAAAGTAACTGAAACACTGGAGGGCATTCAACACAAGGAATTGGAAATGACTGTAAAGCTAAGGACATTAAGGTCTTTACAAGTAAGGGCTGAAAATGTACAGTGTGGTCATGGAAATGCTATTGAATAACAACATAACATACATCAAATCAAATCAAATCAAATTTATTTATATAGCCCTTCGTACATCAGCTGATATCTCAAAGTGCTGTACAGAAACCCAGCCTAAAACCCCAAACAGCAAACAATGCAGGTGTAAAAGCACGGTGGCTAGGAAAAACTCCCTAGAAAGGCCAAAACCTAGGAAGAAACCTAGAGAGGAACCGGGCTATGTGGGGTGGCCAGTCCTCTTCTGGCTACATGCATTAATGCAATCCGCCAATGAACATTTCCAAAGAGCATGGGTTCTCTACAGAGTCCCAATTGTAATAGCAAAAAAACATCAAAGCAGCCAAGTGAAATGTGATTTACGGTGAGCTCCAAAAGTATTGGGACAGAGACACATTGCTGGTTGTTGTGGCTCTGTACTCCAGCACTTTGGAATTGAAACGTGACAACATAAGTGACTCCAAATTTACACAATAGATTATTTATCATTCATTTCTATTGGGCACAAAATAATCTGAAACACATCAAAAACAAACAGCAAATGCATCTAACGAGTTTGTAGAGTCACAAGCTGTATGTTGTCATTGTGTGCTAGAAGTATGGCCCCAAATACTATACTTATGACATATTTAATACACAATCTGTATAAGTACATTTGTTCCAATACTAGTTGTCCTCTAAAATTGGCGACTATGTACAAAAAGTGCTGTAATTTCTAAATGGTTCACTCGATATGGATGAAAATACCCTCAATTTAAAGCTGACAGTCTACACTTCAACCTCGTGGTTGTTGTATCATTTCAAATCAAAAGTGCTGGAGTACAGAGCCAAAACAGCAACAACAGAAGATTGAGCTCACAGTACAGGTTAAATAATTTAACATCACGTGAAAAAGGACAATGAGAAAACAAAGAGAGGTTCACTGTAGGGACACATCACGGTTAATAGGAATATTGCTCTGGGATTTGCTTATAGTGGCTCATTATGCATTGTTTAATATTAATACAGAAGAAATGAGTATATTATTCATGAGATTATTTACTGTGTGTGTGTGTGTGTGTGTGTGTGTGTGTGTGTGTGTGTGTGTGTGTGTGTGTGTGTGTGTGTGTGTGTGTGTGTGTGTGTGTGTGTGTGTGTGTGTGTGTGTGTGTGTGTGTGTGTGTGTGTGTGTGTGTGTGTGTGTGTGTCCTACGGCCTGAGTGACAGATTAAGATCTCTTGCTATGGGCAACAAACTACCAGACAAGACTTGCAACAGTGGCCCATGGCACACAATGTGACAACTCTTCCCACAGTTAATAGGCTTTTGTCTGAGAAGGGGTTAATAATGCATGCAGATTCCAGATTTTAATTGGGATTAAGTAAATGTTTCAAAGCTGTCTGTTCTCTGGGAGTTGGGCGATAGATTCACATAGAGATAATGGGAAGAGATGAGCGAGGCTATTGGGAGCCGATTGCCTCATGTTCTTGGACACAACCCGACACACATTAGTTGTGACAGGGACAATTTATCTCCTTCCTTCAACCAAATACAAATCAGATGATTTTGTTTGACTGAAACTTGAGTGATGGGGAAAGAGTTTGTTTCACCATTCTAGTCAACTCTGAAATTGCAAACACATTGCCCACTATGGACTGATGTATTAGTCAAATCTATCAACTTGATTGTGCAGTAGGCCGAGTTTGTCCCTCAATGAATAATGTCTGGTGTTCAACCTTCCCAAGTTCTCTCACGTCACCCCGCTCCTCCGCTCTCTCCACTGGCTTCCAGTTGAAGCTCGCATCCGCTACAAGACCATGGTGCTTGCCTACGGAGCTGTGAGGGGAACGGCACCTCAGTACCTCCAGGCTCTGATCAGGCCCTACACCCAAACAAGGGCACTGTGTTCATCCACCTCTGGCCTGCTCGCCTCCCTATCACTGAGGAAGTACAGTTCCCGCTCAGCCCAGTCAAAACTGTTCGCTGCTCTGGCCCCCCAATGGTGGAACAAACTCCCTCACGACGCCAGGACAGCGGAGTCAATCACCACCTTCCGGAGACACCTGAAACCCCACCTCTTTAAGGAATACCTATGATAGGATAAAGTAATCCTTCTACCCCACCCCCCTCCTTAAAAGATTTAGATGCAAAGTGGCTGTTCCACTGGATGTCATAAGGTGAATGCACCAATTTGTAAGTCACTCTGGATAAGAGCGTCTGCTAAATGACTTAAATGTAAATGTGAATGTAAATGTGAATGTGAATGTAAATGTAAATGTGAATGTAAATGTAAATGTGAATGTAAATGTGAATGTAAATGTAAATGTGAATGTAAATGTGAATGTAAATGTAAATGTGAATGTAAATGTAAATGTAAATGTGAATGTAAATGTAAATGTAAATGTGAATGTAAATGTAAATGTGAATGTAAATGTAAATGTGAATGTGAATGTAAATGTGAATGTAATATCTGTAATGTCTTCAGTAAAAGAGGCAACTAGACAATCCAATCCAAACCCTATATATTTATCAATTTGTCCAGTAGTAAATTAATGCATTGACTCCCCCCCTTGAAAATGTATTAATACAAAATGTTGTACATTTTGAACAGATATGCATTGGATCAGTCTAAAACTTTGCACGTACACTGCTGCCATCTAGTGGCCAAAATATAAATTGTGCTTGGGCTGGAATAATGCATTATGGCCTTTCTCTTGCATTTCAAAGATGATGGTACAAAAAAAACTTACGTTTTTTTCTTTATATTATATTTGACCAGATCTAAAGTTATATTCTCCTACATTAATTTCACATTAACACAAACTTCAAAGTTTTTTATTTCAAATGGTATCAAGAATATGCATATCCTTGCTTCAGGTCCTGAGCTACAGGCAGTTAGATTTGGGTATGTCATTTCAGGAGAAAATGGGAAAAAGGGTCCGATCCTGAAAATATCAAATAAACTCATTCAAAAAAGCTCATATGCGTCATAACCACTACACACACAAACGATATAATATTATTTTATGATCAGTTTACTTCCCATAGTAAAATTATGCATGGGTCTTCAATATTGATTAAATTGTTACAGTATTGGGATGCAGCCAAAACACCGTTCTGTGTGGGCCTGCCTGCCTGCCTGTTTCCAACATGCTCTGGTTAAGAATAAAGCAACAAGGTTTATAAAGTTACTCTCTCGCTTCATCTACTGTATAGTTCCAGTTCCATGGGTATAACAGTCTGACATCAAACATGAACAACAAGCCACGTCGTATAGCGTCCTCAAAACTGATGTTAGCCACTGCTTCTACTCACCACCAACCACAGTTTAAACTATTTTTTTTACCAGCTTCCTTTATTTTAATGGATGGCCTTTCAATGTTTAGTCGCTGATGAGCACCAAGACATTGTATCTCTACATTTCTTTCATAATGCTAAATTTGAAAATGATTTGCTAGGCGATAATCAGCATAGTAACTTTTCAGTAGGTCGTGGTAAACAATGTAGCTGACACGCATCAGTCCAATCACAGTTACCGGGAAAAGACGCTGATTTATCTGTGACTTTGAGCCTCCTTGGATGGGCACTGCCAATGTAACTCTATGGCAGCACCCAATGGGGCAGAAGCGCCCTGGCCCTCAGTGTGCTCTCCTAGTAGGTCCCGTGAGTAAACATCACCCCGAGTCAATCACTCGCTACAAAAGAAGATCTACGATGCCTACGCTCTGTGCTTCCTCTGGCTGCCCTTCCGCCACAGAAGGCACTGAGTGAGGGTGAAACTGCTCCATTCTGGAATGACCTTACTCAAATAAAATGTACCAAAACAATAATATGACAGAGAGGAGTCAAGTATGCTGCTTATTAACGCAAGCAATTACTTTATTTACATTGTTTGCTAGCTGTTATCATATAATATTGAGACACGAATGTATACCAGCATTACATGCAAAACAGCGCCATCTTCTGGACAGTGGCGGGGCTGTGGCCACTGATGGATTTGTTTCATTTATCCATCCATGAACTCGGACTGACCATTGAACTCCTTTTACTGAGGTATAATAAGAATTGGAGACCGCGTCGAAAATGTCCGACCTGTTGGTTTCAAGGTGATGTACTAAGGTTTTATACGCCGATTCATGGACCGTCTATATCCGGGTTGCATCCGGTTATACGGACCAACATCACATGCTCACTAGCACTCATTATGCTTTCATGACAACTGGGAACTTGGGGAAAAAACGAGGTCAAATCTTGACGTCAGTGTTTTTCAGGTCGGAAAGTCGGAGCAAAAGAAAGAGGCCAGACTTGGATTTCCGAGTTGGATGACCTTTCAAAACGAATTTACCCAGTCAGAACTCGTTTTTCCTGAGTTCCCAGTTGTCATGAACGCATTGAATTCGGAAGTCAGGGAATTCCGAGTTCCCAGTCCCCAGTTGTTTTGAACGCTGTAACAGTGCACACAGGGAGCAGTGTGAGTTGCGACGACGTCATCACTTTGTCAAAAAACACGGGAGACATAGGATTTAATTAATTTTTTATTAAACTAGGCAAGTCGGTTAAGAACAAATTATTAATTATAATGACGGCCTCCTGCGGAGACGGGAGATAAATATATATATATATATGTATAGGATGAAACACACATCACGACAAGAGAGACACCACAAAAATACATAGAGACCTAAGACAACAACATAGCAAGGCAGAAACACGTGACAACATAGCATGGTAGCAGCACAACATGGTACAAACATTGTTGGGCACAAAGGGCAAGAAGGCAGAGCCAAAAATACATCATGCAAAGCAGCCACAACTGTCAGTAAGAGTGTCCATGATTGAGTTTTTGAATAAAACTGTTTGTTGCTGCTTGTTCCAGTCGCTAGCAGGAACGAACTGAAAAGTGCAGCAACCAAGGGATGTGTGTGCTTTGGGGACCTTTAACAGAATGTGACTGGCAGAACGGGTGTTGTATGTGGAGGATGAGGGCTGCAGTAGATAGATAGGGGGGGAGTGAGGCTTAAGAGGGTTTTATAAATAAGCATCAACCAGTGGGTCTTGCGACAGGTATACAGAGATGACCAGTTTACAGAGGAGTCTAAAGTGCAGTGATGTGTCCTATAAGGAGCATTGGTGGCAAATCTGATGGCCGAATGGTAAAGAACATCTAGCCGCTCGAAGGCACACACCTGCCGATCTATAAATTACGTATCTGGCAGTCTAGCATGGGTAGGATGGTCATTTGAACCAGGGTTAGTTTGACAGCTGGGGTGAAAGAGGAGCGATTACGATAGAGGAAACCAAGTCTAGATTCAACTTTAGCCTGCAGCTTTGATACGTGCTGAGAGAAGGACAGTGTACCGGAGGAATATACCATTTTAATATGTTCGGGTGTGAGTAACGGGAAAAAAATCTGTCTCAGGGACAATTATTTGAATAATTCAATGGATGCTTTGTGTCGCCTTCTTGTCTTTCTGGGCCAGTTAAACTGCAGTACCGAAGCAAAAACGGTACTTCAAGAACCGGAACACTGGCCCCTTGGCTCCTCCACATAGAAAAGTAAAGGCAAATATTTGTATAACTAACTCAAGATTAGCCAGATCCTTTCTTTTCCAATGGGAGCAAATGAATCATAGTGGGCAGAACGAGAGAAGTGGGCAGAGCCAAGCACGAGCTAGTGAGATCCTATTGGCGCGTTCTAGTATTTATTTGCATATTTCCGTTAGGGAACGCCTATGAATTGCGCGTGTCCAATCACTAAATTTGCCCTTGCACTTCTCCTAAACAACACAATTTTATAAAACTTTGGCAAAGGGTAAAGTCTACAAAATGCAGTACATTCAGTTAGTTACAGATTCTAGTTTTGGAAACAGAGAACTGTATTGGGATCAAATGTTTAATCAATGAGAAAGTTTGCAGAATGTCGGCCAAAATCCATCTTGCTACTGGATGCTTCACATTTATACAATGCAATTTCAAATGTAAGGGCTTATTGGTTTGGGAAACAAGTGAAAAGCAAGTGAAATAGATAATAAACAAAAGTGAAATAAACATTTAAAGTAACCAATACACCTCCAAAAGAAAATACATTTCTAATGTTATATTATGTGCAAATAGTACAACACAAAAGTGAAAATAAGTAAACATAATTATGGGTTGTATTTATAATAGTGTTTGCTCTTCACTGGTTGCCCTTTTCTTGTGGCAACAAGTCACAAATCTTGCTGCTGTGATGGCACACTGTGGTATTTCACCCAATAGACATGGGAGTTTATCCAAATTGGGTACTGTTTTTGAATTCTTTGTGGGTCTGTGTAATCTGGGGGCTATATTTGTCACTAATATTGTCATACATTTGGCAGGAGGTTAGGAAGTGCAGCTCAGTTTCCACCTCATTTTGTGGACAGTGTGCACATAACCTGTCTTCTCTTGAGAGCCAGGTCTGCCTACCGCGGCCTTTCTCAAAAGCAAGGCCATGCTCACTGAGTCTGTACATAGTAAACCGTCCTTAAGTTTGGTCAGTCACAGTGATCAGGTATTCTGCCACTGTGTACACAAGTTAGGGCCAAATAGCATCCTAGTTTGGGCAGTTTTTTTTCAATGTTAATTCTTTCCAATGTGTCAACTAATTATCTTTTTTTGTTTTTTCATGATTTGGAACACGATTTGGATATATCTGGCTCATTGTTCTATCTTTGGTAGAGTCATCTACATTAGTAGTTCTCTGTCGCTCTCTAGTGGGTCATTTTGCCCAAAACGCGACTGCGCACGCATACAACCCCCGCGCCGGCTTCTGACGTACAACAAAATGGCGGCGTCCATGTTACGATGACTAATTCAATATAAATGTAAAACGAGTTAATCGATTGTTGATAGTGTTACTCAATATTCAGTCTACATGATAAAGGTAATTGTGCTTATTTTCAGATTTTAGACCACGTACGATAGACATGCGTGTGTTTTTGGATTAGTTGAAATGTCATTAGCTGGCGTTAGCCTCTCGAGGGAGTGCTATAAAGTTAAGTTTAGCAAGTTAACTTAGCTAGCTAACGTTAGCAACTTCAGCCTGAAAGCTAGTAAGCTAGCTAGAATGATAAAGGTAAACATCCTTCTAGCTAGCTTACAACACTATATGTTTGTTATGTGTTTAGTTTTTATAACTCTAGCTAGCTAGCTTACTAGCTAACGTTACCCTATTTCTTCATCCAAGATGACAAAACACCATTCATTCATGCTGTGAATGATCCCTTCCTCCTCGGTTGCCAGTCTTCTAGTTCAGCGGCTCCATCACCCTCCTCGCTTCTCCAGATGAAGGAAAACAACCACCCATCTAGTGGTCAAGCCTTCCTGGACCATATCAAGCCATGCTGGTACTGGGACAAGAAGGACTTGGCCCACACCCCGTCCCAGTCCGAGGGCCTGGACCCAGCCACAGAGGCCCGGTACCGCAGGGAGGGGGCCCGGTTCATATTTGATGTGGGGACCAGACTCGGACTGTATCCTTTTACACACTAGATATTGGAAAGTCATTTCATTTAGGGGCAGTGCTCGGTGACATCACACAAAAATATATTACAAGTTCACAATATTAACATTCAATATATCAAAATATATAACCATACACAAGGAAAGTGATAAATATTTACAATGATGTATATCTATGTGTACTGAGTGTATAAAACATTAAGGACACCTTCCTAATATTTAGCTGCATCGCCACTGTTTTGTTCTCGGAACAACCTGAGAGCAACCAGAACAACCTCAATTCACTGGGCCACAGGGATGTAGGCCCATGTTGACTCTACAAGGTGTTGGAAGCGTTCCACAGGGATGTAGGCCCATGTTGACTCTACAAGGTGTTGGAAGCGTGTCCCATGTTGACTCTAGGTGATGTAGGCCCATGTTGACTCTACAAGGTGTTGGAAGCGTTCCACAGGGATGTAGGCCCATGTTGACTCTACAAGGTGTTGGAAGCGTTCCACAGGGATGTAGGCCCATGTTGACTCTACAAGGTGTTGGAAGCGTTCCACAGGGATGTAGGCCCATGTTGACTCTACAAGGTGTTGGAAGCGTTCCACAGGGATGTAGGCCCATGTTGACTCTACAAGGTGTTGGAAGCGTTCCACAGGGATGTAGGCCCATGTTGACTCTACAAGGTGTTGGAAGCGTTCCACAGGGATGTAGGCCCATGTTGACTCTACAAGGTGTTGGAAGCGTTCCACAGGGATGTAGGCCCATGTTGACTCTACAAGGTGTTGGAAGCGTTCCACAGGGATGTAGGCCCATGTTGACTCTACAAGGTGTTGGAAGCGTTCCACAGGGATGTAGGCCCATGTTGACTCTACAAGGTGTTGGAAGCGTTCCACAGGGATGTAGGCCCATGTTGACTCCAATGCTTCCCATAGTTTGTCAAGTTGTCTGAATGGCCTTTGGGTGGTGGACTATTCATGATTCAGACGGGAAACTGTTGAGCGTGGAAAGAAACCGCAGTGTTGCAGTTCTTGACACAACCCGGTGCGCCTGGCACTTATTACCATTACCCTGTTCAGAGGCACTTAAATATTTTGTCTTACCCAATAACCCTCTGAATGGCACACATACACAATTCATGTCACTAGGCTTAAAAGTCCTTCTTTAACTTGTTTCTGCCACTTCATCTACACTGATTGAAGTGGATTTAACAAGTGACATCAATAAGGGATCATAGCTTTCACCTGGTCAGGCTATGTCATGGAAAGAGCAGATGTCCTTAATGTTTTGTACTCTCAGTGTATATTCAATTAGGGTAAAAAAACACAACTAGTTTTTACATTTTAGAACTATAAAAATGGTTTCAAGTCCTCCTCCTGGTTGGTTGAATTTACCCTTAACTCTGTTATCAGACATTATGACACCTTGGCAACAGGTATCATCTACTTCCACCGCTTCTACATGTTTCACTCCTTCAAACAGTTCCCCAGATATGTGAGTATAGCCTTTACAGTACTGGTGTCACTATGCATAAGGGATTTCTGCAATGTTCATTAGTACTATTTATTATCATTTACATTTAGCAGACACACTTAGCCAAAGGGACTTGCAATGCTGTACTTGCCTTCACAAATCAGAATGATTGAACACAGTCATGTTGTCAACATTTTAATCTCCATGGTGCATACCTGTGCTGGGATTAAATGGTGAGTGAGACCTGTGTATTGTGTACAGTTCCTTCAGAAAGTATTCACACCCCTTGACTTTTTTCCATATTTTGTTGTCTTACAGTCTGATATTTCAAATGGATCAAATTGAGATGTTTTGGTCTCTGGCCTACACACAATACCCCATAATGTCAAAGTTGAGTTATGTTTTAAGACATTTTTACTAATTCATTAAAAATAAAAAAATGTTTGTCTCAAGTCAATAAGTATTCAACACCTTCCACAACCCGGAAGGTTGCAAGTTCGAATGCCCGAGCTGACAAGGTACAAATCTGTCGTTCTGCCCCTGAACAGGCAGTTAACCCACTGTTCCTAGGCCGTCATTGAAAATAAGAATTTGTTCTTAACTGACTTGCCTAGTAAAATAAAAGAATGACGAGCCTAAATAAATTGAGGAGTGAAAATGTGCTCAACAAGTCATTTACTTTGCATGAACTCACTCTGTGTGCAATAATAGTGTTTATCTCCACACATACAATTATCTGTAAGGTCCCTCTGTCGAGCAGTGAATTTCAACCACAAACACCAGGGAGGTTATCCAATGCTCGCAATGAACTTGCAGACATTGAATTTCCCTTTGAGCATGGTAAAAGTTATTAATTACACTTTGAATGCTGTGTCAATATCAAATCTATTTTATTTACATAGCCCTTCTTATATCAGCTGATATATCAAAGTGCTGTACAGAAACTCAGCCTAAAACCCCAAACAGCAAGCAAAGCAGGTGTTGAAGCACGGTGGCTAGGAAAAACTCCCCAGAAAGGCCAATACACCCAGTCACGACAACGATACAGGCGTCCTATCTAACTCTGTTGCCGAGAAGAAGAAAAGCACCCAGGGATTTCATCATGAGGCCAATGGTGACTTTAAAACAGTTTTTGTCTGTGATGGGAGAAAACTGAGGATGGATCAACAACATTGTAGTTATTCCACAATACTAACCTAATTCTCCTGTTATCCTGTTTGCAAAGCAAGGCACTAAAATAATACTGCCAAAAGTGTGGCAAAGCAATTAAAGTTGCACGATGCAGAAATCGCTCCACCATTTCCTGGTTGCTAAAGCTCGAATAGTTCCCCTAATTTCGGTTTATGTGACAAAACAAGATAGTATAGTGTAGGGAATCATTGTACCATGAAAACCGCAGTAAATAATATATTTTCCATAATACGAAGTGCTTTGTTATGAATACAAGTGCGCAAATCCAATAAAACACATTACTGAGTAACACTCCATATTTTCAAGTATGGTGGTGGCTGTATCATGTTATGGGAATGCTTCTAATTGTTAAGGACTGGGGAGTTTTTCAGGATGTAAAAAATAAATGAAATGGAGCTAAGCACTGGCGAAAACCTGGTTCAGTCTGGTTTCCAACAGACATTGTGAAATTAATTCACCTTTCTGCAGGACAATAACCTTAAACACAAGGCCAAATATACACTGGATTTGCTTCGCAAGAAGACAGTGAATGTTCCTGAGTGGCCTAGTTACAGTTATGACTTAAATCGTCTTGAAAATCTATGGCAAGACTTGAAAATGGTTGTCTAGCAATGATCAACTTAATAAAGCTTGAATAATAAAAATAAAAAAATAGTGCAAAAATTGTACAATCCAGGTGTGGAAAGCTCTTACAGTGCCTTGCGAAAGTATTCGGCCCCCTTGAACTTTGCGACCTTTTGCCACATTTCAGGCTTCAAACATAAACATAAAACTGTATTTTTTTGTGAAGAATCAACAACAAGTGGGACACAATCATGAAGTGGAACAACATTTATTGGATATTTCAAACTTTTTTAACAAATCAAAAACTGAAAAATTGGGCGTGCAAAATGATTCAGCCCCCTTAAGTTAATACTTTGTCGCGCCACCTTTTGCTGCGATTACAGCTGTAAGTCTCTTGGGGTATGTCTCTATCAGTTTTGCACATCGAGAGACTGACATTTTTCCCCATTCCTCCTTGCAAAACAGCTCGAGCTCAGTGAGGTTGGATGGAGAGCATTTGTGAACAGCAGTTTTCAGTTGTTTCCACAGATTCTCGATTGGATTCAGGTCTGGACTTTGACTTGGCCATTCTAACACCTGGATATGTTTATTTTTGAACCATTCCATTGTAGATTTTGCTTTATGTTTTGGATCATTGTCTTGTTGGAAGACAAATCTCCGTCCCAGTCTCAGGTCTTTTGCAGACTCCATCAGGTTTTCTTCCAGAATGGTCCTGTATTTGGCTCCATCCATCTTCACCTCAATTTTAACCATCTTCCCTGTCCCTGCTGAAGAAAAGCAGGCCCAAACCATGATGCTGCCACCACCATGTTTGACAGTGGGGATGATGTGTTCAGGGTGATGAGCTGTGTTGCTTTTACGCCAAACATAACGTTTTGCATTGTTGCCAAAAAGTTCAATTTTGGTTTCATCTGACCAGAGCACCTTCTTCCACATGTTTGGTGTGTCTCCCAGGTGGCTTGTGGCAAACTTTAAACAACACTTTTTATGGATATCTTTAAGAAATGGCTTTCTTCTTGCCACTCTTCCATAAAGGCCAGATTTGTGCAATATACGACTGATTGTTGTGCTATGGACAGAGTCTCGCACCTCAGCTGTAGATCTCTGCAGTTTATCCAGAGTGATCATGGGCCTCTTGGCTGCATCTCTGATCAGTCTTCTCCTTGTATGAGCTGAAAGTTTAGAGGGACGGCCAGGTCTTGGTAGATTTGCAGTGGTCTGATACTCCTTCCATTTCAATATTATCGCTTGCACAGTGCTCCTTGGGATGTTTAAAGCTTGGGAAATATTTTTGTATCCAAATCCGGTTTTAAACTTCTTCACAACAATATCTCGGACCTGCCAGGTGTGTTCCTTGTTCTTCATGATGCTCTCTGCGCTTTTAACGGACCTCTGAGACTATCACAGTGCAGGTGCATTTATACGGAGACTTGATTACACACAGGTGGATTGTATTTATCATCATTAGTCATTTAGGTCAACATTGGGTCATTCAGAGATCCTCACTGAACTTCTGGAGAGAGTTTGCTGCACTGAAAGTAAAGGGGCTGAATAATTTTGCACGCCCAATTTTTCAGTTTTTGATTTGTTATTAAAGTTTGAAATATCCAATAAATGTCCTTCCACTTCATGATTGTGTCCCACTTGTTGTTGATTCTTCACAAAAAAATACAGTTTTATATCTTTGTTTGAAGCCTGAAATGTGGCAAACGGTCTCAAAGTTCAAGGGGGCCGAATACTTTCTCAAGGCACTGTAGACTTACCCAGAAAGACGCACAGCTGTCATCGCTGCCAAAAGTGATTCTAACATGTGAATACTTATGTAAATTAGGTACTTAATTTTCAATACATTTGCAAACATTTCTAAAATCATATTTTCACTTTGTCATTATGGTAAATAGTGTAAAGATGGGTGAGGAAAAACCATTTTAAACCCATTTTGAATTCAGGCTGTAACACAACAAAATGTGGAATAAGTCAAGGGGTATAAATACTTCCTGAATACTTCCTGTCTCCAGGTGACAGGTGCGTGTTGTCTCTTCCTGGCTGGGAAAGTGGAGGAGACCCCTAAGAAATGTAAAGACATCATCAAGACGGCTCGCAGCTTACTGAACGACGTACAGTTCGCCCAGTTTGGAGACGACCCAAAGGTGAGAAATATCTCACTTCATTCACTCTTCTCCTTCCTCTGTTTGTACAGTGAAGTCCTGCTGGTAACCTTGTCACACGTGCTAACCCAAACGAAACTGTGCTAGCTCGAAAATAGGCTTTTCTTTTCACAGTGTCCTTTTCAGCACAGTTCCAACCATAAAAATGGTGTCCCCCATGTACTTAACACACGTCTAATTTGCGACGTTTGTCGTATTATACAGTGCTCTCCATTAGTCTTCTTTTGTATCGGCATTAGCACAGTAAACTTGAAAATACAAAAAAAGTAAGATTGTGCTGATTTATTAGCACATTGAACCATGTTGCGCGCCGTAGTTTAGAAACTCTCTGGGTTGTACCAAAACAATTACATCACATTCGCATTCCTCCATATGCACCTTCAAGATTATGGTGGATGCTTAACCAGGCCAAGTCAATACAGCTAGATTGTTTTGTAGTAGTGTGAAAAGCACTTGTGTTTCCTTACTTTACGCTCTTGTTTGGGTCCTGGGGTGTATCATAGGATTTTCGCCATCAACAGGAAGAGGTTATGGTGCTAGAGAGGATCCTGCTACAGACGATCAAGTTTGACCTGCAAGTGGAACACCCTTACATGTTCCTGCTGCGATACGCCAAACAGCTCAAAGGTCTGAAAGGTGGTGTTTCCATCTTAGTTTGACTCCATTTCCAACTTTTCATTTCCAACTTTTCATTTCCAACTGTCTTTTTTTCATTCTAGGTGACAAAACCAAAGTTCAGAAGCTGGTGCAGATGGCCTGGACCTTCGTCAACGACAGGTGGGCCAAACATAACACAATAGTTTGGACTCCTTAGTGCCTCTAGTTACGTCTGACCTGAAGGCTTGTATGTTGTTACAGGTCTCCTATGTATACTCCTGTTTCCTGTCATATATAGTACCTCACCTTACAGTGTCTCTAGTTATGTCTGACCTGAAGGCTTGTATGTTGTTACAGGGCTCCTATGTATACTCCTGTTTCCTGTCATATATAGTACCTCATCTTACAGTGTCTCTAGTTATGTCTGACCTGAAGGCTTGTATGTTGTTACAGGTCTCCTATGTATACTCCTGTTTCCTGTCATATATAGTACCTCACCTTACAGTGTCTCTAGTTATGTCTGACCTGAAGGCTTGTATGTTGTTACAGGGCTCCTATGTATACTCCTGTTTCCTGTCATATATAGTACCTCATCTTACAGTGTCTCTAGTTATGTCTGACCTGAAGGCTTGTATGTTGTTACAGGTCTCCTATGTATACTCCTGTTTCCTGTCATATATAGTACCTCACCTTACAGTGTCTCTAGTTACGTCTGACCTGAAGGCTTGTATGTTGTTACAGGTCTCCTATGTATACTCCTGTTTCCTGTCATATATAGTACCTCACCTTACAGTGTCTAGTTACGTCTGACCTGAAGGCTTGTATGTTGTTACAGGTCTCCTATGTATACTCCTGTTTCCTGTCATATATAGTACCTCACCTTAGTGTCTAGTTACATCTGACCTGAAGGCTTGTATGTTGTTACAGGTCTCCTATGTATACTCCTGTTTCCTGTCATATATAGTACCTCATCTTACAGTGGTTGGTTCTCTCCTTCTCTCATCTTACAGTATTCATTGAGGAGTATTGTACGACTTTGTATTTGCCTCCACATCTAAACTGCTCTCTCTCTCTCTCTCTCTCTCTCTCTCTCTCTCTCTCTCTCTCTCTCTCTCTCTCTCTATTCCTACCTCTCTCTCCCCAGTCTGTGCACCATGCTGTCCCTGCAGTGGGAACCAGAGATCATAGCTGTAGCAGTCATGTACCTGGCTGGACGGCTGTGTAAGTTTGACATCCAGGAGTGGACGTCCAAGCAGTCGTCACGGCGATGGTGGGAGCAGTTTGTCCAGGACGTCCCAGTGGAGCTGCTAGAAGGTATAGACAGGAAGTCTCTGACAGGATCTAGTGGAATATGTAATGCTGTATATTTGCCTTTCTGGACCTGCCTTCCAACATTGTGAGAGAGAAGAAGTTATTGATCTTTGTGTAAAAACATTTATTTGTAATGTAACAGTTTAATTTTTTTTATTTTGTCTCGTAGGGCTGAATCATAAATTGAAATCTGTTCCCATAACTAAGCAAATCGCTTATTGACATGGTTTATGCAACATGTCCAGTGTGTAGCATATTTATCAAGTTAGAATTCAACCCATATTGTCCCTATCTGTCACTTGCCTCACCTCGCCTCTCCTAATCTCTCTCTTCCCAGACATCTGTCACCAGATCCTGGACCTGTACTCCCAGGGGAAGACTCCCATCCCTCCAGGCCTGGAGCAGGAGACCAAGCAGAGAGGTCCACCCCACTCCCCGGTCCCTGCCCCTCCTCCAGTCCCAGAACCTCCACAGGACCAGCCTCCAGGGGGTGCTCCACCGCCCCCTCCACCCAAGAAGAACTCACCCCAGGGCAGCCCACCACGCCAGCTTAAACGCACACATGTGAGTGTGTGTTGTATGCCTTACTGCATTGTCCCTGGATGTTTCAGCTAAGCTGGTGATAAAGAAAACCCACTTTTCCCTCTGGGGATCAATACAGTTCATTCATTCATTCATTCATTTTTGTGTAGTATCTATGGATAAAAGTGATCATTCAACCACCTAACGTCATAGTTTCTCTATAGTTTCTCTATAGTTCTGTAGTAGCTTACCATAACTAAAGTGCTCAGAGGTCAAATTTGGTGCTTGTATTGTGTGCCTGCTTGAAGCAGCAGTGTATGTGAGTGACTATCTCTCTTTTTGTCTTCTCAGAGTTCTCTGAAAGAGGAACCTAAACCACCAGAACAAGTGGGTTGTAAGATTCCACGGTTGGAGAGCCCTATGCCCCCCCTGCCCACTTCACAACCCCCTCCTGGTGAGTGTCTCTTGGGTCGTTCCTCCTCAAAAAGCACCAGATAGAAGATTTCAAAATCCACCCTCTCAGATTGTTCTGAAATCGCTTCTGTAGTTAATAACAGATACAATTAGAATTCCGAAACTATAATTTGATCATTGAGAAATTAAGATAATTGTTTTCACACAATTTGACCATTTAATTTTATATTATTCAGATTATATTCAATAAATACGGTATATTACCCAATGTCTGATTTGGACCAAAGTTCTTCCTACCAATGAGACATGAGAAATCCCCTAAAACATTCCCCATGCCAATCCCACCCCAACAACCAGTATCAGTTCTCTGTGTTTGACAAGTAGTATGAAGCTGTGGCTTAGAGTATTGCTTCTCCATACTATATAATGTATTCCCTGTGAATCTGGTTGTGTTTTTTTGCCCCTGCTCAGTGAAATTAGTAATTGAAGCTGCTCGCTTAAGTAGTGTGGAAGTACCAGGTTTTGACCACTAAATGTTCCTGTGACCACACATAATTACTTTTTTTATCATGAGCCAAATCTATTGGTTTTCTCCCCAAAGTTGTGAAGGAAATGTTGTGATCTATTTAATAAACACAAGACACCAGCAAAATGAATAAAAGAGCATGGCAGTGAAGGAACAGCAACATCTAGTGGTCAAAACCTGGTACTTCCACACTACTTTATGGTAAATAATGCAAGTGACTTCAATGACAAATTTCTCTGAACAGGGGGGAAAACGCCATCATATTCACAGGGAATACATTACATAGTATGGTGAAGCAATACTCCAAGCTGCAGCTTCATACAACATACTTCAAACATAGAGAACTGATACTGTATACTTGTTGTTGGGGTGGAATTGTCATTGGGTGTGGGGGGGTCAGTGGCTGTCTTGACAAACAAAATGTATTCCACATGTCTTACTCATTGGTAGGAAGAAGTTTGGTCCAAATCAGAATTTGAGTACTTTATTTATTGAACATTATCGGAATCCTATAAATTAAATTGGTTGCAATCAATAAGATTACTTTCTCAGAGATTAAAATTACATTTCAGCAAAATAATGTTTTAGGAATGTGATTCTTACCTATTCTAAGAACAGTAACAATTTCAGAACTACCTGAGATGATGATGGGTGTCATAGCTTGCTGAAATGACATGGAACAGGTCTTACTTCTCAGTAGTTTCTCATAATTTTCCAAGTTGGCGTAGCAGTCAGACGTCCTTTGTCCTCGTTTTATCGCGTCCCGTGTATATATCTTTTTATACGCATATCTTTTTCAATATTTTTTTTCTTCTAAAACTCAACTTCAAAACACTCCTGCAACCCGCCACACCCAATGTGGTGCGGATCAGTGTTTTTCCAAAGTATTATTCACCTCAAATAAGGAATCCCACAACAGAAGCTAGCCAGCTCACTAGCTAGCAGTCAGCTAATCACTGCTAGCGGTCCACAGCTAACCTTTAGCTCGGAAAGCTCCCGCCAGTTTGTACAACGCGACTCAAACCAGAGCATACCGGACCTATTTTCTCACCATATCCACGGATTCCTACCGCAAGCTCTGGACATTTTCACCTGGATCTTCGCAGCTAGCTAGCTGCTATCCGACTACTGGCTAACGTTTTTCCCGGAGTAAGCACCAATTAGCATGGAGCCCCCATGCTAGGCATTTTCTCCCAGCTTGCTAGAGGCCCATCAGCCACTCCTACAATACCCGGACCTCTTCTACTGCCTGTACGGGGCACGGAACCCTGCCGGTCCTTAACGACTGGACTACGACTTTAACTTGCCGTGTCTCCAGCCAGTCCAACCACTCACTGGACCCCTATTGGTCACCCAGCTACGCATGCCTCTCCATAATATCAATATGCCTTGTCCATTACTTTCCTGGTTAGTGATTATTGTCTTATTTCACTGTACAGCCTCTAGCCCTGCTCAATATGCCTTAACCTACCATTTACTTCCACCTCCCACATATGTGGTGACATCACCTGGTTTAAACGTCTCCAGAGACAATATCCCTCTCAATATCATTACTCAATGCCTAGGTTTACCTCCAATGTACTCACATCCTACCATGCCTTGAATCCATTCTCTCATGCCCAGAAACCTGCTCCTTTTACTCTCTGCTCTGAACGCACTAAACGACCATTCCTGTTAGCCTTTAGCCGTACCCTCATCCTACTCCTCCTCGGTTCCTCTGGTGATGTAGAGGTGAATCCAGGCCCTGCAGTGCCTAGCTCCACTCCTACTCCTCAGGTGCTCTCATTTGTTGACTTCTGTAACCGTAAAAGCCTTGGTTTCATGCATGTTAACATTAGAAGCCTCCTCCCTAAGTTTGTTTTATTCACTGCTTTAGCACACTCTGCCAACCCTGATGTCCTAGCCGTGTCTGAATCCTGGCTTAGGAACACCAAAAACCCTGAAATTTCCATCCCTAACTAGAAACAAGTCTCTCACTGTTGCCGCTTGCTATAGACCACCCTCTGCCCCCAGCTGTGCCCTGGACACCATATGTGAATTGATTTCCCCCCATCTATCTTCAGAGGTCATGCTGCTAGGTGACCTAAACTGGGACATACTTAACACCCCGGCCATCCTACAAGCTATGCTTGATGCCCTCAATCTCACACAAATTATCAATGAACCCACTAGGTACAACCCCAAATCCGTAAACACGGGCACCCTCAAAGATATCACCCTAACCAACTTGCCCTCAAAATACAGCTCTGCTGTTTTCAACCACCCCTCATCACTGTTAAACCCTCCCTAAAACACTTCAGCGTGCAGGCCTTTCTAATCGACCTGGCCCGGATATCTTGGAAGGATATTGACTGCCCTTGACCAGCACAAAAACATCCCGTGGAGTTCTGCATTAGCATCGAACAGCCCCCGAAATATGCAACGTTTCAGGGAAGTTAGGAACAAATATACACAGGCAGTTAGGAAAGCCAAGGATAGCTTTTTCAAGCAGAAATTTGCATCCTGTAGCACAAACCCCCAAAAGTTCTGGGACACTGTAAAGTCCATGGAGAATAAGAGCATCTCCTCCCAGCTGCCCACTGCACAGAGGACAGGAAACACTATCACCACCGATAAATCCACTATAATTGACCATTTCAAAAAGCATTTTTTCCACGGCTGGCCATGCTTTCCACTTGGCTACCCCTACCCCGGTCAACAACCTAGCGCTCCCCACAGCAACTCGCCCAAACCTACCCCATTTCTCCTTCACCCAAATCCAGATGGCTGTTGTTCTGAAAGAGCTGCAAAATCTGGACCCCTACAAATCAGCCGGGCTAGACAATCTGGACCCTTTCTTTCTAAAATGATCTGCCGAAATTGTTGCAACCCCTATTACTAGCCTGTTCTATTCTATATTACTAGCCTGTTCTATATTACTAACCTCTTTCGTATCATCTGAGATTCCCATAGATTGGAAAGCTGCCGCGGTCTTCAAAGGGGGAGACACTCTTGACCCAAACTGCTACAGACTTATATCTATTCTACCATGCCTTTCTAAGGTCTTTGATGCATGCTCGTCACCTTAACAAACAGATCACCAAATATTTTGAATCTCAGCACACCTTCTCCACTATGCAATCTGGTTTCAGAGCTCATCAAAGGTACACCTCAGCCACGCTCAAGGTCCTAAACGATATTATAAACGCCATCGATAAGAGACATTACTGTGCAGCCGTATTCATCGACCTGGCCAAGGCTTTCGACTCTGTCAATCACAACATTCTTTTTTTGTTGTTGAATTTTTACCCCTTTTTTTCTCCCCAATTTCGTGGTATCCAATTGTTGTAGTAGTTACTATCTTGTCTCATCGCTACAACTCCTGTACGGGCTCGGGAGAGACGAAGGTTGAAAGTCATGCGTCCTCCGATACACAACCCAACCAGCCGTACTGCTTCTTAACACAGAGCGCATCCAACCTGGAAGCCAGCCGCACCAATGTGTCGGAGGGTACACCGTGCACCTGGCAACCTTGGTTAGCGCTCACTGCGCCCGGCCCGCCACAGGAGTCGCTGGTGCGCGATGAGACAAGGACATCCCTACCGACCAAGCCCTCCCTAACCCGAACAACGCTAGGCCAATTGTGCGTCGCCCCACGGACCTCCCGGTCGCGGCCGGTTATGACAGAGTCTGGGCGCGAACCCAGGGACTCTGATGGCACAGCTGGCGCTGCAGTACAGTGCCCTTAACCACTGCGCCACCCGGGAGGCAATCACAACATTCTTATTGGCAGACTCAACAGCCTTGGTTTCTCAAATGATTGCCTCGCCTGGTTCACCAACTACTTCTCCGATGGAGTTCAGTATGTCAAATCGGAGGGCCTGTTGTCCGGACCTCTGGCAGTCTCTATGGGGGTGCCACAGGGTTCAATTCTTGGGCCGACTCTCTTCTCTGTTTACGTCAATGATGCCGCTCTTGCTGCTGGTGATTCTCTGGTACACCTCTACGCAGACGACAACATTCTGTATATTTCTGGCGCCTCTTTGGACACTGTGTTAACTAACCTCCAGATGAGCTTCAATGCCATACAACACTCCTTCCATGGCCTCCAACTGCTCTTAAATGCAAGTAAAATTAAATGCATGCTTTTCAACTGATCGCTGCCCGCACCTGCCCGCCTGTCCAGCATCACTACAAATGTGTCTGGTTAGACTGTAAACTCTCCTTCCAGACTCGCATTAAACATGTCCAATCCAAAATTAAATCTAGAATCGGCTTCCTATTTCGCAACAAAGCATCCTTCACTCATGCTGCCAAACATGCCCTCGTAAAACATTTACAAAATAGCCTCCAACACTCTACTCAACAAACTGGATGCAGTCTATCACAGTGCCATCCACTTTGTCACCAAAGCCCCATATACTACCCACCACTGCGACCTGTTGGCTGGCCCTCACTTCATGCTCGTCACCAAACCCACTGGCTCCAGGTTATCTACAAGTCTCTGCTAGGTAAAGCCCTGCCTTATCTCAGCTCACTGGTCACCATAGCAGCACCCATCCGTAGCATGAGCTCCAGCAGGTATATCTCACTGGTCACCCCCAAAGCCAATTCTTCCTTTGGCCGCCTCTCCTTCCAGTTCTCTGCTGCCAATGACTGGAACGAACTGCAAAAATCTCTGAAGCTGGAGACTCTTACCTCCCTCACTAGCTTTAAGCACCAGCTGTCAGAGCAGCTCACAGATCACTGCACCTGTACATAGCTAATCTGTAAATAGCCCATCCAATCCTCCTCATCCCCATACTGTATTTATTTATTTATTTATTTATCTTGCTCCTTTGCACCCCATTATTTCTACCTCTACTTTGCACATTCTTCCACTGCAAATCAACCATTCCAGTGTTTTACTTGCTATATTGTAATTCCTTCGCCTCCATTACCTATTTATTGCCTTACCTCTCTTATCCAACCTCATTTGCACATGCTGTATATAGATTGTTCTACTGTAGTATTGACTGTATGTTTGTTTTAATCCATGTGTAACTCTGTTGTTGTTGGATGTGTCGAACTGCTTTGCTTTACTTTGACCAAGTCGCAGTTGCAAATGAGAACTTGTTCTCAACTAGCCAACCTGGTTAAATAAAGGTGTTCTCAACTAGCCAACCTGGTTAAATAAAGGTGTTCTCAACTAGCCAACCTGGTTAAATAAAGGTGTTCATTTTAAAAAAGGTATATGGTTAAATAAAGGTGTTCAACTAGCCAACCTGGTTAAATAAAGGTGTTCTCAACTAGCCAACCTGGTTAAATAAAGGTGTTCTCAACTCCAACCTGGTTAAATCATCTTTAAATAAAGTCTTAACTAGCCAACCTGGTTAAATAAAGGTGTTCTCAACTAGCCAACCTGGTTAAATAAAGTGTTCTCAACTAGCCAACCTGGTTAAATAAAGGTGTTCTCAACTGGGTTAAATAAAGAAGCCAACCTGGTTAAATAAAGGTTTAACTGCCAACCTGGTTAAATAAAGTGTTTAATGAAAAATAAAGACAGTTGTTCTAACTAGAGGTTAAATAAAGGTGTTCTCAACTAGCCAACCTGGTTAAATAAAGGTGTTCTCAACTAGCCAACCTGGTTAAATAAAGGTGTTCTCAACTAGCCAACCTGGTTAAATAAAGGTGTTCTCAACTAGCCAACCTGGTTAAATAAAGGTGTTCTCAACTAGCCAACCTGGTTAAATAAAGGTGACATTTAAAAAATATATGCAATAACCGCAGTAGCTTCTGATCATCTTTGTCTTATCGGAGAGAATAGCTGGTCAGTTGTTATGTGATGGATGAAGTGGCATATTTATGTGGTGTGTTTAATGAAAGACAGTTGTAGAGATGTGGGTGCAGGGCTTTTCTGTAAGAGCAGAAAGCACAACAGGCGTTCCAATCGTTACATAACTAACTTCCAATCGTTAGGCCTTTCTTAGAATCCCAATTTACATAACTAACTTCCAATCATTAGGCCTTCTTAGAATCCCAATTTACATAACTAACTTCCAATCGTTAGGCTTTCTTAGAATCCCAATTTACATAACTAACTTCCAATCGTTAGGCTTTCTTAGAATCCCAATGTACATAACTAACTTCCAATCATTAGGACTTCTTAGAATCCCAATGTACATAACTAACTTCCAATCGTTAGGCCTTCTTAGAATCCCAATTTACATAACTAACTTCCAATCGTTAGGCCTTCTTAGAATCCCAATTTACATAACTAACTTCCAATCGTTAGGCCTTCTTAGAATCCCAATTTACATAACTAACTTCCAATCGTTAGGCCTTCTTAGAATCCCAATTTACATAACTAACTTCCAATCATTAGGCCTTCTTAGAATCCCAATGTACATAACTAACTTCCAATCGTTAGGCTTTCTTAGAATCCCAATGTACATAACTAACCCCCCCCAGCCTAGTCAGAACAGTCCCCCTCCTCCTGCCCTGCTCTCTCAGACCAATCTGATTACTGTTGCAACGAGTACTCCGCAGGTAGTGTAAAGTCTAAACTCTGGGAATACTAGGAATGACTGTCTGGGTAGAAGTGTGTCGGATGTTTTCAGGTCTCAACCGTTTGGTCTTGTTGAACAGGAATTATAACCTATGATTAGGATGGTTTGTTTAGTGGAGTTGGAAATTACATGATTTCTCTCTTTCTTTCCGTCTCTCTCCATAGATCGTAGAGCACCACCGGTCCCTCCTGAAGCAGAGCCAGCCGTGGGGACTGAACCCGTTCCCCCTCCCCCCTCTCACGCCCCACCCCCCACCAGCCCCCTCCCCTGCCCCACCGCCCCCTCCTCCTCCTCCCTCTAGTTACATCATGGGAATGTCCACCTCTAGCTCCTACATGTCAGGGGAAGGCTTCCAGAGCCTACAGTCTATAATGAAGACAGGGGAACCGTCCTATGCCCCCATGCCCCCAACTACGGTCCCCCCATGCCCTATCACCCTCACGTTTACCCTAACGCCCCACCCCTGGCCCCCCACCCAGCGCCTACCCACCCCCAACCTGCCCCCTCCTTCCCCAGCATACCCTCCACCGGGCTACAACCACAGCTACCCTGAGTACCCCCCTCCGCCTCCACGCATGCCCCCTCCAGGGATGGGTATGCCTCCTGGGGTGTACCCCCTGCCACCAGGCCAGCCTCAGGTGCCCCTGCCACCCCCTGGCATGCCCATGAATCATGGGGGATGGATGAGATGAGAGGAAGAGAAATGTGGAAGAAAAGTAGAGGAATGTCTGATGCTTAGCAGTCCTGTTCCTGTTGCAGTCCTGGGTCGTGTTCATTAGGCACCAAACAGAAGAAAGTCCCTCAGTTTGGTTATCTGAACTTGTCCAATAAGAAATACTCCCTTTTCGGCTTTCTGTTGCAAAACAGTTTGGTACATTGTGTCCTAATGAGTACGACTCTGGAGTCCACTGGTGATCTTAACGAATAAAGGAGCGATCTGTTATTGTACATTATCTTAGAGGCGTTGTGTAATCCCATACATGTAAAGCTTTATGATCCCTGGAATCTGAACAGGCATTCTGTAGAGATTCTATCAGTTCCACATTCCAAAGGGTTCCTTTTGAGAAAACACGAGGCAGATGATATTGAATCCTTAACATGGTTGAACATATTTTGAGATTAATTGAAAGGAAATACAATTGATATTTAGACTGATGGTCCGGTTAATGCTACAAAAAGGCTGCTTGTTTTTGCTTACATTTTTTGTCTGTGTGAAAATAAAATATTTTCAGTAATCAATATTGTGATAACTTTACCTTGTGTGTGGAAAACAAAGTTGGGTTTATCGCGGAAAATACCAAACTTATTTTTTCCCCCTTATTATTTTCATTTAGCTGTGTGATTATTGGTTAATCTGTCAAATGTATTGGACTGGATGTACCCTGTATAATTACAGTAATTGCACTTAAACTGTTACTTGTAGGAGACATGAACTGAAAGACGTTGGTAACCCATATCTGAACAGCAGGACGATAGAGCACTGGACAGCCAGGGGTGTATTTGTACATAATGATCAACTTTACCATGTCAAATCTGAGCGATGGGATCTTTTTAGAATGCTTATATCAATAGTGCCTTAATTAGGCTTTACTTTAACAAACTATTTTGTGCTTTCTATACACACACACACTTTTATGTCTCGTAGGCCCTTGGGATAATAAAATAAATTTCTCTTACTTTGAAACGAGTGTTTGTGTAGTGTTATTAGTCTAGCCAGTGCTACTATTACTGCCATGACTCGTTCCTCAACCCTGCTAATTGAGGCGAGTGTTGAGTGTTTTATGTTGTTGTTGATGTGTGTCTTGGGGTGTATTCACTAGGAAGGAACCAAACGGAACGGGGGAGGGACCTACTAGAATATGTCCAATAGAAACTTGTTTCCGTTGCAAAACGTTTTGGACTAATGAGTCCAGAGGTGACGTTCAGACCGTCTGCTTCTCAGGTCCTGACCTTAGGAACAATGAGCTCCACTGTTTTGTCTATTTGTGACCCCCACCCCTCCCCAAACTACACCCACACATTCACTGACCAGTGGTCTAACCTGTATCCTCTGTATCTGTGTCCACTTTGAAGGTTTTCGTCAATACTGTCAGTCCCATTCCGTTTATCCAACTTGAAATGTTAAGTTTCTCAGAAATAAAATACGGTACATTGATCATTCACTATATAAACCAGCAGAGTGCAGGTTTGCTCAAGTTCTGAATTCCTGTCACTTCAGTATGGGAGGGTTTGTATCGTACTGTATGTGTTTATCAGTTCAGCTCAAGTCAGCATTTCCTCACACATGAATTCAGAGAAGATACAGAATTACAAAGAGAGTAATTGTTTATTTTTTTTCTCAAAATCATCTAAAAGTGACCTAGTTCAATTACTTTTTTATTTTAATTTTAACTATCACCATGGGAAGACAAAAACGTTTACATTCATGCTAGTTGCTTTAGGAATAGTTTGCATTAAACACTGTAGGGTCTGTGTCTGAAATAACAACCTATTCCCTATATAGCACACTGCATATGACCAGGGTCAGCACAAGGCAGTGGTCGAAAGTAGTGCACTAGGGAATATATTGCTATTTTGAGATGCAGACTAGGTTCTAGGATCATCGTGACTTCTAGTTTAGCACATATATACAGAATTTGAAAAATACAACAAAGTTCAAAACACAGGTTCCAACTCAAAATCCCATGCAGAGAAAAATGTGGCACATCTCAAATCAAAATGCCAGACTGAAAAGCATTATATCATTATAACATATCATTATATCATCATATCATCATAGCTTCAAATCAGTTGTTCCTAGAAAAAAAGGACACTTTTTGAAAATCCATACTTTCATTTTCTTTTTTGTTGTTGTAGTAGACCCTATTAGAGAACCCGAGGAGGACGAATCGTAAGAATGTACGGTCAGAAGCCTCAATGTTCTAATTTGGAAAAACTAATACTAGAGCCAGGAGAGCTTGAGCTGTCAATCATTCCCAATTGCCCAATCAAAAGACCTGGATACCAATCCAAATCTCCTGATAGGTCAAAATCTTAAACTGGCCAATCACATGACAGCCCTATTATTGGATAGCTCTCCCCATTTTTTTTTATCGAAACACCTGGCAATAAATAGCCTTGAACAGTTTGATCATAACAGTCCTTATTATTTCATCTGACATCATTATAATTCGTTAAAACGTGGCTGTATCCAAAAGCATCCATGGGAAGACTTGCTCTTTCTCACATTCCAACAGAAATAATTTTCTACAAAACATGCACAGTCCACTGCTGAAACTCATCTGCAGTATGCACCATGGCTAACAACACAGTCATATTATGCTAATTGAAATGAAAAGCATTCCATTTATTTGACAACTTTCTTAGCTTTCAATTAAAATACTGTGTTGTACAGTGGTTTGATTAATGCAATAGTTACTGATGACCAAAAATAGCCAAATTAGTCTGATCTACCCTTTATGACAGTAGCATAAAATCCTTCAAGTTTCAGAGAACATTTCTGAAACATTCTGTCATGGAGATTTATGAAACGTATTATTTCATATAAAATGAATGCAATAAAATGTGTTCAGCAGTCTCCAACCCTGTAGTAACCAGGTGTCATCAGTCTGTTACACACAGGCAGCCTGGCCAAACGTCAACATAGAATCCCCACCATATCCACAGAGGAGCCACAGGGTCGGGGGAAAGCTCTCGTTATTTCCCAACCTGAGAAACATGATTGTCTTAGAGCAGACACAACCTTGTACATTTTAGTAATAAAAAACCAAAACATTGACTCTTGGCTGAGACGGTTTAGATTTAAAATGGCCTTGATATGTTTACAGGGGAGATGAAGTAATCATTTGTTTCAACCAACTACGGTAAAAAGATGACTGGTTACCGTAGAAAGAACCCTGTTCAGTTGTGTGCTTTTGTAAAACATAAAACCCACAAAACAGTCCGTTTATAACACATGGCCACGCTAGAATAATAATAAAAAACAAAAAGCTCAAAATAAACGATAACAACAACAATGCAGTGCTATGTTTTTTTTGTTTACATACTTTACACTAGTTTTAAAAGTGATCTCTATAATAGTACTGTATTAATAATAGACTTCTCTTATGAGCATAGGGTGCTATGTATCATATCACAATGGGTATCACGTATTAACACTTTGGATGCTAATGCTAATTCTGCTAAGGCAAGCATTAGCTAATGCTAATTCTGCTAAAGCCAGCATTAGCTATGGCTAATTACGCTAAGGCTAGCATTAGCTAATGCTAATTACGCTAAGGCTAGCATTAGCTAATGCTAATTCTGCTAAAGCCAGCATTAGCTATGGCTAATTACGCTAAGGCTAGCATTAGCTAATGCTAATTATGCTAATCAACCAGATAAAGGCAAAGCATAACTAACAGAGGAGCTAGCTGGTTTTTTTTATTGGGAAGTACTATGAAGGAGTGGGGTGACATTGCTCCTGGACACTGATCCATGGTCAGTTCTGTACATTACCTCTAAAGGCTCAAGATCAGGATTGAAGATGGATGAAGCTGATCCTAGATTTGTCCATACGACACACTTGTAACCCAAAATGTAACCATATCTGACATTATCACAGCGTCACTTTAACATCCTAGAGATCCTATAGCTCTCATCTGAGTTTCTGTCTTTTTTTAGCATAAAACAAAACAACATGAGAGTTTGGTCTGTAATAGTCATCAGCACTGTGTAAAGTGTAAGCCTGTCTAACTATAAACCTAAAAATCTGTAATACAAGGAAAGTGGCAAATCAGTGGAACTAGCTGCCAGTTATCAACAACACTGGAAGTTCAAACGAAATGTGTGTGTATGGGGAGTTGACTAGTGGTGAGGGAGAGATGGAGAGGTCCATTCTGTAGTTTTCCTGGGTCGTATGATGTCCAGTCACATATCCCAGGAGAATGGTGGGTGATGGGACCTATAGTCAGTGGGAGAATGGTGTTATGGGTAGTGTAGGTAGTAGGAATGGAGAGCATGTAGGAAGGTCTCTCTCTCTTTCTCCCTCTCTGGTTGCTATGGACTACATGGGGCCTTTGAACTGGTTACCAGAGAGATGCTGTCTGATAGACGGCTTAGATCCTGCCACGTCGCCCAGCTTTCTCCACACCACCTGCTCACACACACGTACGCACACACACACACGTACGCACACACATAAAAAGAAAACAAACAAATAAGTTATGTTATGCAACCTTTTTTCTATACACAGAAGCTGAAATTCAATCATTTTGATGTTGATGCCATCAAAACACAATGTGCAGGAAAAGCATCTCTGTCCTCACTTGGTCTTTAACTAACTGAATCCCCGGTGGAATCTCTCTGTCCTCATTTAGTCTTTCACTAACTGAATCCCCGGTGGAATCTCTCTGTCCTCATTTAGTCTTTCACTAACTGAACCCCTGGTGGAATCTCTCTGTCCTCATTTAGTCTTTCACTAACTGAACCCCCGGTGGAATCTCTGTCCTCATTTAGTCTTTCACTAACTGAACCCCTGGTGGAATCTCTCTGTCCTCATTTAGTCTTTCCCTAACTGAACCCCCGGTGGAATCTCTGTCCTCATTTAGTCTTTCACTAACTGAACCCCCGGTGGAATCTCTGTCCTCATTTAGTCTTTCACTAACTGAACCCCCGGTGGAATCTCTCTGTGCTCATTTAGTCTTTCACTAACTGAACCCCTGGTGGAATCTCTCTGTCCTCATTTAGTCTTTCACTAACTGAACCCCTGGTGGAATCTCTCTGTCCTCATTTAGTCTTTCACTAACTGAACCCCCGGTGGAATCTCTCTGTCCTCATTTAGTCTTTCACTAACTGAACCCCCGGTGGAATCTCTCTGTGTGTGAGATGACAGGACACAGGGCCCCATAGATAATACGGGACATAGGGCCTCATAGATAATACAGGACACAGGGGCCCATAGATAATACAGGCCCCAGGGCCCCATAGATAATACAGGACACATCACAGTCTGGTCCCTAGAAACTTTTGAATAGGCCCTGAGGACGTGGATATATATGCCTTCCTCAGCATTCACCTCCCTCTCCTCCCCCTCCAAAAACCATGGCACAGCACCGGGTGAAACTCATAAGGCTCGGAGCCAGAGCGCGCTGCTTAGACCACAGTGCCACTGCAGCTCATAATGCTCTAGCAAGCAGGGAGAGGACTTAATCATATTTGATGGAAACAGCACATTGTTTTGAATTATTTTGTTAATATTATCCCCAACCCATAGCCCTTACATTAACCCCTCGGAATGAAAACCTAAACTTAACCCTTTGAGTTGTTACTGTTTTAACCCTGTAACCAAGTGGAATTAACCCTGTAACCATGTGGAATTAACCCTGTTACCAAGTGGAATTAACCCTGTAACCACAGAATTAACCCTGTTACCAAGTGGAATTAACCCTGTAACCAAGTGGAATTAACCCTGTAACCAAGTGGAATTAACCCTGTAACCAAGTGGAATTAACCCTGTAACCAAGTGTAACCAAGTGGAATTAACCCTGTAACCATGTGGAATTAACCCTGTAACCATGTGGAATTAACCCTGTTACCAAGTAGAATTAACCCTGTAACCACAGAATTAACCCTGTAACCACGTGGAATTAACCCTGTAACCATGTGGAATTAACCCTGTAACCAAGTGGAATTAACCCTGTAACCACAGAATTAACCCTGTAACCACACGGAATTAACCCTGTAACCATGTGGAATAACCTTGTTACCAAGTGGAATTAACCCTGTAACCACAGAATTAACCCTGTAACCACACAGAATTAACCCTGTAACCACACAGAATTAACCCTGTAACCACGTGGAATTAACCCTGTAACCATGTGGAATTAACCCTGTTACCATGTGGAATTAACCCTGTTACCAAGTGGAATTAACCCCCGTAACCACACAGAATTAACCATGAATTAACCATGTAACCACACAGAATTAACCCTGTAACCACGTGGAATTAACCCTGTAACCACATGGAATTAACCCTGTAACCATGTGGAATTAACCCTGTAACCACGTGGAATTAACCCTGTAACCACGTGGAATTAACCCTGTAACCATGCGGAATTAACCCTGTAACCACACAGAATTATGTTTCTCTCTGTGTCTCTCTCTCTCTCTCTGTGTCTCTCTGTGTCTCTCTCTGTGTCTCTCTGTGTGTCTCTGTGTTTCTGTGTCTCTCTCTGTGTCTCTCTCTCTCTGTGTGTGTCTCTCTTTCTCTGTGTCTCTCTCTGTCTCTCTCGCTCTGTCTCTCTCTCTCTCCCTGTGTCTCTTTCTCTCACTCTCTGTGTCTCTCTCTGTCTCTCTCTGTCTCTCTGTGTTTCTCTGTCTCTGTGTTTCTCTGTGTCTCTCTATCTGTGTGTGTCTCTCTTTCTCTGTGTCTCTCTCGCTCTGTCTCTCTCTCTCTCCCTGTGTCTCTTTCTCTCACTCTCTGTGTCTCTCTGTCTCTCTGTGTTTCTCTGTGTCTCTCTATCTGTGTGTGTCTCTCTTTCTCTGTGTCTCTCTCTGTCTCTCTCGCTCTGTCTCTCTCTCTCTCCCTGTGTCTTTCTCTCACTCTCTGTGTCTCTCTCTGTCTCTGTGTCTCTCTGTGTCTCTTTCTCTCTCTCTGTCTCTCTCTGTGTCTCTCTCTCCCTGTGTCTCTCTTTCTCTCTCTCTCTCTGTGTCTCTTTCTCTCTCTCTGTGTCTCTTTCTCTCTCTCTGTCTCTCTCTGTGTCTCTCTCTCTCCCTGTGTCTCTCTGTCTCTCTCTCTCTCTAATCAGTAGGCATTTTTTAAATAATGGAGGGAAGAAGCGGAGAGGAGGGGTGCTCTGATCTTTCCCTGCCTGCTCAGAGAGATGAATTGCTCTGACAGTTGGGCTGCGAGATCCTCTTATAAAATATTCCAGCTAGAACACCGCTCCACGATGGGACACAGACACAGAGGAGCAACCAGTGGTGTAGTGGAGGCTCTATGCAGTGGGCATTGCGTATTCTTGATGCTTATGAATGTAGTGTAGTGGAGGTACACTCTGTATCAATTATGCAGTACAATAGAGAAATCATCCACAAAGTAGCCTATACAAAGTGAAATATAGTCTAGTTTCAGAGGAATACCAGGCAGCAAGAGCATGCAGCTCTCAGAATAATGACACCGGTAGCCAGTAGGGTAGGTTGGAAAGGCCTTTCAACTTACAGTGCCTTGCAAAAGTATTTGGTCCCCTTGAACTTTGCGACCTTTTGCCACATTTCAGGCTTCAAACATAAAGATATAAAACTATATTTTTTTGTGAAGAATCAACAACAAGTGGGACACAATCATGAAGTGGAACGACATTTATTGGATATTTCAAACTTTTTTAACAAATCAAAAACTGAAAAATTGGGCGTGCAAAATTATTCAGCCCCCTTAAGTTAATACTTTGTAGCGTCACCTTTTGCTGCGATTACAGCTGTAAGTCGCTTGGGGTATGTCTCTATCAGTTTAGCACATCGAGAGACTGACATTTATTCCCATTCCTCCTTGCAAAACAGCTCGAGCTCAGTGAGGTTCGATGGAGAGCATTTGTGAACAGCAGTTTTCAGTTCTTTCCACAGATTCTCGATTGGATTCAGGTCTGGACTTTGACTTGGCCATTCTAACACCTGGATATGTTTATTTTTGAACCATTCCATTGTAGATTTTGCTTTATGTTTTGGATCATTGTCTTGTTGGAAGACAAATCTCCATCCCAGTCTCAGGTCTTTTGCAGACCATTCAGGTTTTCTTCCAGAATGGTCCTGTATTTGGCTCCATCCATCTTCCCATCAATTTTAACCAACTTCCCTGTCCCTGCTGAAGAAAAGCAGGCCCAAACAATGATGCTGCCACCACCATGTTTGACAGTGGGGATGGTGTGTTCCGGGTGATGAGCTGTGTTGCTTTTACGCCAAACATAACGTTTTGCATTGTTGCCAAAAAGTTCAATTTTGGTTTCATCTGACCAGAGCACCTTCTTCCACATGTTTGGTGTGTCTCGCAGATGGCTTGTGGCAAACTTTAAACAACACTTTTTATGGATATCTTAAAGAAATGGCTTTCTTCTTGCCACTCTTCCATAAAGGCCAGATTTGTGCAATATACGACTGATTGTTGTGCTATGGACAGAGTCACCCACCTCAGCTGTAGATCTCTGTAGTTCATCCAGAGTGATCATGGGCCTCTTGGCTGCATCTCTGATCAGTCTTCTCCTTGTATGAGCTGAAAGTTTAGAGGGACGGCCAGGTCTTGGTAGATTTGCAGTGGTCTGATACTCCTTCCATTTCAACATTATCGCTTGCACAGTGCTCCTTGGGATGTTTAAAGCTTGGGAAATATTTTTGTATCCCAATCCGGCTTTAAACTTCTTCACAACAGTATCTTGGACCTGCCTGGTGTGTTCCTTGTTCTTCATGATGCTCTCTGCGCTTTTAACGGACCTCTGAGACTATCACAGTGCAGGTGCATTTATACGGAGACTTGATTACACACAGGTGGATTGTATTTATCATCATTAGTCATTTAGGTCAACATTGGATCATTCAGAGATCCTCACTGAACTTCTGGAGAGAGTTTGCTGCACTGAAAGTAAAGGGGCTGAATAATTTTGCACGCCCAATTTTTCAGTTTTTGATTTGTTAAAAAAGTTTGAAATATCCAATAAATGTTCTTCCACTTCATGATTGTGTCCCACTTGTTGTTGATTCTTCACAAAAAAATACAGTTTTATATCTTTACGTTTGAAGCCTGAAATATGGCAAAAGGTCGCAAAGTTCAAGGGGGCCGAATACT
>NC_060184.1:10757046-10767046 GCF_021184085.1 Oncorhynchus gorbuscha
GCGTGCGTGCGTGTGTGTGTGCGTGTGCGTGTGTGTACTCACGTTGTGCAGTGCGTCCTGGCGTTGTGGCAGGGATGACAGCTGAGACTCAGAATGGTACAGGGTCATCCCCTTCCTCAGGACACGCAGGTCCCCTGGGTTACACTGCTGCAGGGGTCAGAGAGGAGAGAGAGAGAGACGTCATCATACACTGATCAATCCACCATAGGTCTACACACTTTACATACCCGTACACACGGCTGGGCCACATGTTCTCTAGACCACTGTTCCCTGAGGGAGGGAACCCATCTGAGGGAGGGAACCCATCTGTGGGAGGGAACCCATCTGACGGAGGGAACCCATCTGAGGGAGGGAACCCATCTGAGGGAGGGAACCCATCTGTGGGAGGGAACCCATCTGAGGGAGGGAACCCATCTGTGGGAGGGAACCCATCTGTGGGAGGGAACCCATCTGACGGAGGGAACCCATGTTCATTATGACATTTCCATGTCACACAATGTGAGCGTGTGCAAACACGTGATGCTAGGAGAACCAGAGCTGTAAATAAACCCAGTGAGCTATGCGTGTGTGTCACGTCTGGCGCTCCTGGGTGTCAGGGGACTGAATGCAGAACACAGCTTTCTCCCACAATGCACTCCAGAGATAAAATGAGCATTCCATTACTGCACCTCTGGCTCATGTCCCTTCACATCCCCCCCACATCCCATCACTCCTCCAGCTCCCGAGCAGCGCAGCGGTCTAAAGCACTGCGTCTCGGTGCTAGAGGCGTCACTATAGACACCCTGGTTCGATCCTGGGCTGTATCACAACAGGGCGTGATCGGGAGTCCCATAGGGCGTCGCACAATTGGCCCAGTATCGTCCGGGTTAGGGTTTGGCTGGGGTAGGGTTAGGGGTAGGGTTTGGCTGGGGTAGGGTTAGGGGTAGGGTTAGGGGTAGGGTTTGGCTGGGGTAGGGTTAGGGGTAGGGTTAGGGGTAGGGTTTGGCTGGGGTAGGGTTTGGCTGGGGGGTAGGGTTAGGGGTAGGGTTAGGGGTAGGGTTTGGCTGGGGTAGGCCGTCATTGTAAAATAAGAATTTGTTCTTAACTGACTTGCCTGGTTAAATAAATACATTTTTTAAAAGTCAATAATTTGATCTTCTTCTACCTCCTTTACTCCTCCAGGATTCCCCCTTCATTCCTGTACCATTTCAGGTCCCCATGAGGACAGAAGAACATAACGTGTGTCCCTCACTCCTCACCTTTTACCATCACAACAGTATTTCTCCCTTGCCTCCCGATGAAAAATGTGATCCTCCGTCTCTGCTTCCAGCCTCCGCCCAGAATCCCACATCCTTGGCATTATGCTTTATCTAATGAAACATACTTCCCAACTTCCACTTCAGCGTCTTATACTGCTGAGCGAGACAAACAGAACAATACACTATTGGTCTGTAAGACAGGCTGGCATCTCCTCATGTCAACAGCCTCTGTTCCCCATCCATCACAATGTCCTGAGAGGTGACAGGAAGGAACCCTGGTCCGGCGTCACACATCACTTCCTGTCTAAGTTATGATGAGGGGCCATGGTGAAACAGGCGGCCACGACACTAGGAAAGGATGCGATCCCTCCTCTTCTCCTGTCCACTCTTAACAGGGGTACGCGCAATGCCATCGGGGGTACGACAAATAAACATTCACATTTAAATGTTTTTTAAATACAATTTAGTTAAAAAAAAAAAATATCATCACATTTTCAAACAGGGCTATACATTTGGGTGAAGTTTTTTTCTTGCCCGAGTAGCCTTGTTTCAAAAATACAATGAAACCTTATCGTGTTCAGCAAAATAACAACACAATGTCAAATACAGGTAGCCTAGTCAAATAATTAACATCCAATCACATTAACCGTTACTCATCCAATCACATTCACCGTTACTCATCCAATCACATTCACCGTTACTCATCCAATCACATTCACCGTTACTCATCCAATCACATTAACCGTTACTCATCCAATCACATTCACCGTTACTCATCCAATCACATTAACCGTTACTCATCCAATCACATTAACTGTTACTCATTCAATCACATTAAACGTTACTCATCCAATCACATTAACTGTTACTCATCCAATCACATTAAACGTTACTCATCCAATCACATTAACTGTTACTCATCCAATCACATTAACCGTTACTCATCCAATCACATTAACTGTTACTCATCCAATCACATTAACCGTTACTCATCCAATCACATTAACCGTTACTCTCTCACGGGAAACCAACACTCTTGCGCAGACATTTAGAAAGGAAACATGACAATTTGAAAAACAAGACACAGGAGTTTTTTGAGTTAGAATAAAGACGACTTTCAAGTAGTAAGACATGTATAAAAGCAACAAATACCATTAATAAGAAGGGGCTAGAAGCGTTTTATATGGTGAGTTACCGAGTGGCTGGGACAGGAAAGCGTCATACTATTGTGGAGGACTTAATTCTTCCTGCTGCCGTGGATATGGCAGGGACAATGCTGGGGGAAAGGCCAAAAAAACTATACAGACAATGTCTTCATTAAACAACAATACTTCACGACGCAACAGTGAATTACTGCTTCGTATACAAGCCGGCAGGTTGCATAGTGGTTAGAGTGTTGGACTAGTAACTGAAAGGTTGCAAGATCAAATCCCTGAGCTGACAAGGTAAAAATCTGCTGTCCTTCCCCTGAACAAGGCAGTTAACCCACTGTTCCTAGGCCGTTGTTGAAAATAAGAATTTGTTTGTAACCGACTTGCCTAGTTAAATAAAGGCCAAATAAAAAAGCCAGTGAATTGTATGTGTTACAGCTGGATGAGTCAGCAGGCCTGGCATATGTCTGTTATGTTTAGGACAATTTGAGAGAATATTTTTAAAGTACTGGACAGCTTTGTGACATCAAATGGACTTTGGTGGTCAAGATGTGTTGGTATCTGTACTGATGGCGCAAAAGCCATGACAGGGAGACATAGTGGAGTGTTAACGCCAAAGGCATGACAGGGAGACATAATGGAGTGTTAACGCCAAAGGCATGACAGGGAGACATAGTGGAGTGTTAACGCCAAAGGCATGCCAGGGAGACATAGTGGAGTGTTAACGCCAAAGGCATGCCAGGGAGACATAGTGGAGTGTTAACGCCAAAGGCATGACAGGGAGACATAGTGGAGTGTTAACGCCAAAGGCATGACAGGGAGACATAGTGGAGTGTTAACGCCAAAGGCATGACAGGGAGACATAGTGGAGTGTTAACGCCAAAGGCATGACAGGGAGACATAGTGGAGTGTTAACGCCAAAGGCATGACAGGGAGACATAGTGGAGTGTTAACGCCAAAGGCATGACAGGGAGACATAGTGGAGTGTTAATGGCATGACAGGGAGACATAGTGGAGTGTTAACGCCAAAGGCATGACAGGGAGACATAGTGGAGTGTTAACGCCAAAGGCATGACAGGGAGACATAGTGGAGTGTTAACGCCAAAGGCATGACAGGGAGACATAGTGGAGTGTTAACGCCAAAGGCATGACAGGGAGACATAGTGGAGTGTTAACGCCAAAGGCATGACAGGGAGACATAGTGGAGTGTTAACGCCAAAGGCATGACAGGGAGACATAGTGGAGTGTTAACGCCAAAGGCATGACAGGGAGACATAGTGGAGTGTTAACGCCAAAGGCATGACAGGGAGACATAGTGGAGTGTTAACGCCAAAGGCATGCCTGACAGCTTGAAAGACGTTTTGAACATGAAAGTGCAAAAGGTTAACTTTGTTAGAGCAAGTTCCCTGAACTCTCGTGTATTTTCTGCACTATGTAATGATATGGGCAGCGACCATGTAACGCTTTTACAACATACAGAAGTGCTCTGGTTATCAAGTGCAAAGTTTTGACACGTTTTTTTTAAATTGAGAGACGAGCTTAACGTTTTCTTTACTGACCATCTGGGTGATGTTTTTCACCTGTCTGACCTCTTGATGATGATGAGTTTCTCACACGACTGACCATCTGGGTGATGTTTTTCTCGCCTGAATGATCTGAATTAGAGGTCGACCGATGATGATTTTTCAACGCCGATACTGATACTGATACTGATACTGATACTGATACTGATTATTGGAGGACCAAAAAAAAGACGATACTGATTAATCTGACATTTTTTACATTTATTTGTAATAATGACAAGTACAACAATACTGAATTAACACTTATTTTAACTTAATATAATACATCAATAAAATCAATTTAGCCTCAAATAAATAATGAAACATGTTCAATTTGGTTTAAATAATGCAAAAACAAAGTGTTGGAGAAGAAAGTAAAAGTGCAATATTGAGCCATGTAAGAAAGCTAATGTTTAAGTTCCTTGCTCAGAACATGAGACCATATGAAAGCTGGTGGTTCCTTTTAACACGATTCTTCAATATTCCCAGGTAAGAAGTTTTAGGTTGTAGTTATTATAGGAATTATAGGACTATTTCTCTCTATACCGTTTGTATTTCATTAACCTTTGACTATTGGATGTTCTTTTAGGCACTTTAGTATTGAAAGTGTAACAGTACAGCTTCCGTCCCTCTCCTCGCTCCTCCCTGGGCTCGAACCAGGAACACAACGACAACAGCCACCCTCAAAACAGCGTTACCCTTGCAGAACAAGGGGAACAACCACTCCAAGTCTCAGAGCGAGTGACGTTTGAAATGCTATTAGCGCGCACCCCGCTAACTAGCTAGCCATTTCACATCGGTTACACCAGCATAATCTTGGGAGTTGATAGGCTTGAAGTCATAAACAGCTCAATGCTTGAAGCATTGCGAAGCGCTGCTGGCAAAATGCACGAAAGTGCTGTTTGAATGAATGCTACGAGCCTGCTGCTGCCTACCATCGCTCAGTCAGACTGCTCTATCAAACCACAGACTTAGTTATAACATAATAACACACAGAAATACGAGCCTTAGGTCATTAATGTGGTAGAATCCGGGAACTATCATCTCGAAAACAAGACGTTTATTCTTTCAGTGAAATACGGAACCGTTCCGTATTTTATCTAACGGGTGGCATCCATCAGTCTAAATATTCCTGTTACATTGCACAACCTTCAATGTTATGTCATAATTACGTAAAATTATGGCAAATTAGGCGGCCCAAACTCTGCGTGCGATGAACGCAAAAGAAGTGACACAATTCCACCTGGTTAATAAACCTGAATTTCTTTTAGCGAAATATGCAGGTTTAAAAATATATACTTTTGTGTATTGATTTTAAGAAAGGCATTGATGTTCATGGTTAGATACACGTTGGAGCAATGACAGTCCTTTTTCACGAATAAGCACTGCATCGATTATATGAAACGCAGGACACGCTAGATAAACTCGTAATATCATCAACCATGTGTAGTTAACTAGTGATTATGATTGATTGGTTGATTGTTTTTTAAAAGATAAGTTTAATGCTAGCTAGCAACTTACCTTGGCTTACTGCATTCACGTAACAGGCAGTCTCCACATGGAGTGCAATGAGAGGCAGGTGGTCCCTCCGTTGGACTAGTTTACTGTAAGGTTGCAAGATTCCAGCGTTCCTAGGCCGTCATTGAAAATAAGAATTTGTTCTTAACTGACTTGTCTAGTTAAATAAAGGTTAAATAAAGGTGTAAAAAAAATATAATTTTTTTGCCAAAATCGGTGTCCAAAAATACCGATTTCCAATTGTTATGGACTTGAAATCGGCCCTAATTAATCGGCCATTTCGATTAATCGGTCAACCTCTAATCTGAATCTAGGATTACAGGGACTCTCCACAACTATATTCAATGTGCGGGACCAAATTGGGGCTATGATTAAGAAGTTGGAGCACTTTTTCTGTCTGCATTAACAAGGACAACACACAGGTCTTTCCATCATTGTATGATTTTTTTGTGTGCAAATGAACTCAAGCTTACAGACCATGTCAAATGTGATATAGCGAAGCACCTGAGTGAGCTGGGTGCTCAATTACTTTCATGCCCTTTCATGCCCTGCCTCCAGTCCACTCACCGATATCTGAACAAGAGAGCCTCATCGAAATTGCAACAAGCGGTTCTGTGAAAATGTAATTTAATCAGAAGCCACTGCCAGATTTCTGGATTGGGCTGCGTTCAGAGTGTCCTGCCTTGACAAATCGCGCTGTTAAGACACTGATGCCTTTTGCAACCAGGTACCTATGTGAGAGTGGATTCTCGGCCCTCACTAGCATGAAAACTAAATACAGGCACAGACTGTGTGTGTAAAGTGATTTAAGGCTGAGACTTTCTCCAATACAACGCAACATAGCCTGGTTCCTCTCTAGGTTTCTTCCTAAGTTTTGGCCTTTCTAGGGAGTTTTTCCTAGCCACCATGCTTCTAAACCTGCATTGTTTGCTGCTTGGGGTTTTAGGCTGGGTTTCTGTACAGCACTTTGAGATATCAGCTGATGTACGAAGGGCAATATAAATAAACTTGATTTGATTTGAACATTGCAGAGTTTTGTGCATCTTTTCAAGCACACCCTTCTCATTAACCTGTGGTGAGTTATTCACAATTTTTGATGAACAAAGAAGGTTTTATATGTAAGATGGCTAAATAAAGAGCAAAATTATTGATTATTATTATTATACTATTATTTGTGACCTCGTCCTATAAGAGCTCTTTGTCACTTCCCCATGAGCCAGGTTATGACAAACACTCACACTCATTCTTATGTTTAATAAATGTATTTTGTAGTGTGTGTGTGTGTGTGTGTGTGTGTGTGTGTGTGTGTGTGTGTGTGTGTGTGTGTGTGTGTGTGTGTGTGTGCGTGTGCGTGTGCGTGTGCGTGTGCGTGTGCGTGTGCGTGTGCGTGCGTGCGTGTGTGGCGGCAAAAAACAACATTTGAGAGTGCGCTGACCCTGATGCTAGAGGGGGTACAGCGGGAGGTTGAATGTTTGAAAGGGTAAGGAACTATAACAAGTTTGGGAACCACTGGTCACGAACAATGGAAAAATTCCTTGACATCAACAACAACAGGTCAACAAGAGGACATTCATACAACTTTCAGGACATGTTCATTTTCTTGGTTACATACAGCCATGCATTAATGATGTCTGGTTCTTATACCTGCGCTCGCTGTGTCGCCCCCCACAGAGAGATCAATTATTCACCAACTAGACTTCCCTGGGACAAACGTTTTGCTGTGCTGTTCATGCTTCACAACACACTGTAGCATAGCACTCACCTCCTAGGCCTCGGTACAACACAACACACTGTATCATAGCACTCACCTCCCAGGCCTCGGTACAACACAACACACTGTAGCATAGCACTCACCTCCTAGGCCTCGGTACAACACAACACACTGTATCATAGTACTCACCTCCTAGGCCTCGGTACAACACAACACACTGTAGCATAGCACTCACCTCCCAGGCCTCGGTACAACACAACACACTGTAGCATAGCACTCACCTCCTAGGCCTCGGTACAACACAACACACTGTAGCATAGCACTCACCTCCTAGGCCTCGGTACAACACAACACACTGTAGCATAGCACTCACCTCCCAGGCCTCGGTACAACACAACACACTGTAGCATAGCACTCACCTCCCAGGCCTCGGTACAACACAACACACTGTATCATAGCACTCACCTCCCAGGCCTCGGTACAACACAACACACTGTAGCACCTTAGATTTAGAGAGGTACCGTATTTCTCTGTATCTGTGATAAACTATATATGCTTACAGGGCTGAATGTGGGGAACAGGATATGTTATGAGAGGATGGCTGACAGGTTGTTTTGTGTGACTCTAAGGTAAGTGTAAAACAAAGGACACTGTGACTGGATACGCTTTAACACGGAACACTTGGCAACATCTTTTCAGCATCCAACCACGTAGCAACCATGTCTCGCTACGTAGGAGGATATCAGACAGGTGCTTTATCTGTCACAAAGCAGGGATGTACGTTATTATCTTACCAAAAGGTTTCGAAAGTAAAGTTAATATTAGAGGTCCTTATTTAAAAGGTACTGCAGGCCAATCTTTAGGCCTACATATTCATTACTCTTAATTGCGCTGATGATAAAAGTTTGGTGTCATTGGTTTCAACCCACACACTTTGCCTGCATAGTTAAAGTTATAGTTATCTACATAGTTATCTGAAGGGAGATAAAATAAGTGACAAAAAATAATAAAATATCTAAATTCAAATCTATTAAATCACTTTTATGTCTTCAAAGCCGATACCTGAGTTGGTCAATGGTACGGTGCTTGAAGTGAACTGAGCCGATACCTGAGTTGGTTTATGGTACGGTGCTTGAAGGTGCTTGCCCTGAAGTTAACTCAAATCAAATCAAATTGTATTTGTCACATGCTCCGATTATAACAGACCTTACAGTGAAATGCTTACTTACAAGCACTTAACCAACAAGGCACTTTTAAGAAAATAAAAAAGTAAGTGAGAAGAATAACAAATCATTAAAGAGCAGCAGTACATAACAATAGTGGGGCTGTATACAGGGGGTACCGGTACAGAGTCAATGTGTCATGTGCGGGGGCACAGGTATTGAGGTAATTGGGGTAATTATGTACATGCAGGTAGAGTTATTAAAGTGGCTATGAATAGATAATAACAGAGTAGCAGCAGTGTAGGGGTGGTGCAAATAGTCTGGGTAGCCATTTGATTAGATGTTCAGGAGTCGTATGGCTTGGGGGTAGAAGTTGTTAAGAAGCCTCTTGGACCTAGACTTGGCGGTCCCATACCGCTTGCCATGCGGTAGCAGAGAGAGCAGTCTATGACTAGGGTGGCTGGAGTCTTTGACAATTTTTATGGCCTCGTATAGAGGTCCTGGATGGCAGGAAGCTTGGCCCTAGTGATGTACTGGGCCGATCGCACAACCCTCTGTAGTGCCTTGCTGTCGGAGTCCGAGCAGTTGCCATAGCAGGCAGTGATGGAACCCGGCAGGATGCTCTCGATGGTGCAGCTGTAGAACCTTTGGAGGATCTGAGGACCCATGACAAATCTTTTCAGTCTCCCGAGGGGGAATAGGTTTTGTCGTGTCCTCTTCATGACTGTCTTGGTATGCTTGGACCATGTTAGTTTGTTGGTGATGTGAATGCCAAGGAACTTGAAGCTCTCAACCTGCTCCACTACAGCCCTGTCGATGAGAATGGAGGCGTGCTCGGTAATCCTTTTCCTGTAGTCCACAATCATCTCCTTTGTCTTTATCACATTGAGGGAGAGGTTGTTGTCCTTGCACCACACGGTCAGGTCTCTGACCTCCTCCCCATAGGCTGTCTCATCATTGTCAGTGATCAGGCCTATCACTGTTGTATCATCAGCAAACTTAATGATGGTGTTGGCGTTATGCCTGGCCGTGCAGCCATGAGTGAACAGGGAGTACAGGAAGGGACTGAGCACACACCCCTGAAGGGCCCCTGTGTTGAAGATCAGCGTGGCGGATGTGTTGCTACCTACCCTTACCACCTGGGGGTGGCCCGTCAGGAATTCTAGGATCCAGTTGCAGAGGGAGTTGTTTAGTCCCAGTGTCCTTAGCTTAGTGATGAGATTTGAGAGCACTATGGTGTTGAACGCTAAGATGTAGTCAATGAATAGCATTCTCACATAGGTGTTCCTTTTGTCCAGGTGGGAAAGGGTAGTGCGGTTGAAAATGTCAGTGAAGACACTTGCCAGTTTTTCAGCGCATGCTCGGTGCACACATTCTGGTAATCCGTCTGGCCCTGCGGCCTTGTGAATGTTGACCTGTTTAAAGGTCTTACTCACATCGGCTGCGGAGAGCGTGATCACACAGTCGTACAGAACAGCTGATGCTCTCATGCATATTTCAGTGTTATTTGCCTCGAAGCGAGCATAGAAGTTATTTAGCTCGTCTGGTAGTTTCGTGTCACTGGACAGCTCTCGGCTGTGCTTCCCTTTGTAGTCTGTAATAGTTTGCAAGCCCTGCCACATCCGACGAGTGTCGGAGCCGGAGTAGTACGATTCCA
>NC_060184.1:10772046-10834546 GCF_021184085.1 Oncorhynchus gorbuscha
GCATGGTACAGATTTGTTGGTGTCGGTTGGTGTGGTGGATAAAGAGGCAGAGAGTTAGCAGAGCTTCTGTCTTGTAATGTCCAGCTGGTTTAATCCTCTTTATGTCCCTCGTGACCTGGCCTCTAATCTGGCTTAATCTGTTCTGCTCTATTCTGTTCTGCTCTATCCTGTTCTGTTCTGTTCTGTTCTGTTTCTGTTCTGCTCTGTTCTGCTCTGTTCTATTCTGTTCTGTTCTATTCTGTTCTGCTCTATCCTGTTCTGTTCTGTTCTGTTCTATTCTGCTCTGTTCTGTTTTGCTCTGCTCTGTTCTGTTCTGCTCTGTTCTGTTCTGCTCTATTCTGTTCTGCTCTGTTCCGCTCTATTCTGTTCTGTTCTATTCTGTTCTGCTCTGTTTCTGTTCTGTTCTATTCTGTTCTGCTCTGTTTCTGTTCTGTTCTGTTCTGTTCTGTTCTGTTCTGTTCTGTTCTGTTCTATTCTGCTCTGTTCTGTTCTGCTCTGTTCTGTTTTGCTCTGCTCTGTTCTGTTCTGCTCTGTTCTGTTTTGCTCTGTTCTGTTCTGTTTTGCTCTGTTCTGTTTTGCTCTGCTCTGTTCTTGTCACGCCTTGGTCATTGTATTTTGTGTTTTTGTTATATGTTTGGGTATGCCAGGGTGTGACAAGGGTTTATATGTTGTTTTTGGTATTGGGGTTTGTAGTATTTGGGATCGCGGCTGATTAGGGGTGTTGTATAGGCTTGGCTGCCTGAGGCGATTCTCAATCAGTCAGGTGATTCTCGTTGTCTCTGATTGGGAACCGTATTTAGGCAGCCTGAGTTTGCTTTGTATTTCGTGGGTGTTTGTTCCTGTCTCAGTGTTGTAGTCACCAGATAGGCTGTAATTAGTTTCACGTTCCGTTCTGTTGTTTTTGTATTTAGTATCAGTTATTTCATGTACCGCGTTTTCTTTCATTAAAGTCATGAGTAACCAACACGCTGCATTTCGGTCCGACTCTCTTCCTTCAACAGACGAACGCCGTTACAGTTCTGTTTTGTTCTGTTCTATTCTGCTCTGTTCTGTTCCGCTCTATTCTGTTCTGCTCTGTTCTGCTCTGTTCTGTTTTGTTCTGTTCTGGTTTGCTCTGCTCTGTTTTGCTCTATTCTGTTCTTTTCTGCTATATTCTGTTCTGCTCTGTTCTGCTATATTCTGTTCTGCTCTGTTCTGTTCTGTTCTGTTCTGTTCTGTCCTATTCTGTTCTGCTCTGTTCTGTTTCTGTTCTGTTCCGCTCTATTCTGTTCTGCTCTGTTCTGTTCTGCTCTGTTCTGTTCTGTTCTATTCTGCTCTGTTCTGTTTTGCTCTGCTCTGTTCTGCTCTATTCTGTTCTGCTCTGTTCTGCTCTATTCTGTTCTGCTCTGTTCTGCTCTATTTTGCTCTGCTCTGTTCTGCTCTGTTCTGTTCTGTTCTGTTTCTGTTCTGCTCTATTCTGCTCTATTCTGCTCTGTTCTGCTCTGTTCTGTTTTGCTCTGTTCTGCTCTGCTCTATTCTGCTCTGCTCTGTTCTGTTTCTATTCTGTTCTGCTCTATTCTGCTCTGCTCTATTCTGCTCTGTTCTGCTCTATTCTGTTCTGTTTCTGTTCTGTTCTGCTCTATTCTGTTCTGTTTCTGTTCTGCTCTGCTCTATTCTGCTCTATTCTGTTCTGCTCTATTTTGCTCTTTTCTACTCTGTTCTGTTCTGCTCTGTTCTGCTCTGTTCTGTTGTTTCTGTTGTGTTCTGCTCTATTCTGCTCTATTCTGTTTTGCTCTGTTCTGCTCTGCTCTATTCTGCTCTGTTCTGCTCTGTTCTGCTCTGTTCTGTTTTGCTCTGCTCTGTTCTGCTCTGTTCTGTTTTGCTCTGTTCTGCTCTGCTCTATTCTGCTCTGCTCTATTCTGCTCTGTTCTGCTCTGTTCTGCTCTGTCTGTTCTACTCTGTTCTGCTCTGCTCTATTCTGCTCTGTTCTGCTCTGTTCTGCTCTATTCTGCTCTGTTCTGTTTTTCTCTGCTCTGCTCTGCTCTGCTCTATTCTGTTCTGCTCTGTTCTGCTCTATTCTGTTCTGTTTCTGTTCTGTTTTGCTCTGCTCTGTTCTGCTCTGCTCTATTCTGTCCTGCTCTGCTCTATTCTGCTCTATTCTGTTCTGCTCTATTCTGCTCTGTTCTGCTCTATTCTGTCCTGCTCTGCTCTATTCTGCTCTATTCTGTTCTGCTCTGTTCTGCTCTATTTTGCTCTGTTCTACTCTGTTCTGCTCCGTTCTACTCTGTTCTGTTTTGCTCTGTTCTAATTTGCTCTGCTCGATTCTGCTCTATTCTGTTCTGCTCTGCTCTATTCTGTTCTGCTCTATTCTGTTCTGCTCTATTCTGTTCTGCTCGATTCTGCTCTATTCTGTTCTGCTCTGCTCTATTCTATTCTGCTCTGTTCTGCTCTATTCTGTCCTGCTCTGCTCTATTGTGCTCTATTCTGTTCTGCTCTATTTTGCTCTGTTCTACTCTGTTCTGCTCTATTCTGCTCTGTTCTGCTCGGTTCTGTAACACTGCAAATGGCTTTGGATAAAAGTGTCTGCTAAATTACCATTTTATGAGCTAACCAAGGCCAGAGAGGTCTGTATTTGCAGACAGTAGGAAGTAACAGACCAGAGAAATGATACTGAGGCTTAATAAACCCAGGAAGAACCCAGAACAAAGAAGAAGCTAACTGAACTCACTGCTAAGAGAAAAAGCAAATCCCAAAGCTAGAGGATTCTGAGGACATCACACCCCTCTCTCTCTCTCTCTCTCTCTCTCTCTCTCTCTCTCTCTCTCTCTCTCTCTCTCTCTCTGTCAGTCACTAGGCTTTTGATGTGGAGGGGCTAAAGTCAACTGGGATCACATAGCATACCATAGTCATAGAGATTACTTTAGCATCAGAACGCAGCATACCATAGTCATAGAGATTCCTTTAGCATCTGAACATAGCATACCATAGTCATAGAGATTACTTTAGCATCTGAACATAGCATACCATAGTCATAGAGATTCCTTTAGCATCTGAACATAGCATACCATAGTCATAGAGATTACTTTAGCATCAGAACATAGCATACCATAGTGATAGAGATTATTTTAGCATCAGAACATAGCATACCATAGTGATAGAGATTATTTTCGCATCTGAACATAGCATACCATAGTGATAGAGATTATTTTAGCATCTGAACATAGCATACCATAGTCATAGAGATTCCTTTAGCATCTGAACATAGCATACCATAGTCATAGAGATTACTTTAGCATCTGAACATAGCATACCATAGTCATAGAGATTACTTTAGCATCAGAACATAGCATCTCATAGGCAGAGAGAACACTTCTAACATCAGAACATAGCATCTCATAGACAGAGAGAACACTTCTAACATCAGAACATAGCATCTCATAGACAGAGAGAACACTTCTAACATCAGAACATACCCTAGAGTGTAAAACACATATAAACACACACTGTATGGGCCTAGTCTGACAGTGGTGACACACACAGACACACAGTTCTGTAGTGGGGCCTGGGGGGTCCATAGAGGCAGTTCTGTAGTGGGGCCTGGGGGGTCCATATAAACAGTTCTGTAGTGGGGCCTGGGGGTCCATAGAGGCAGTTCTGTAGTGGGGCCTGGGGGTTCCATCGAGGCAGTTCTGTGTGGGGCCTGGGGGTCCATATAAACAGTTCTGTAGTGGGGCCTGGGGGTCCATAGAGGCAGTTCTGTAGTGGGGCCTGGGGGTCCATAGAGACAGTTCTGTAGTGGGGCCTGGGGGTCCATAGAGGCAGTTCTGTAGTGGGGCCTGGGGGTCCATAGAGGCAGTTCTGTAGTGGGGCCTGGGGGTTCCATCGAGGCAGTTCTGTAGTGGGGCCTGGGGGTCCATATAAACAGTTCTGTAGTGGGGCCTGGGGGTCCATAGAGGCAGTTCTGTAGTGGGGCCTGGGGGTCCATAGAGACAGTTCTGTTGTGGGGCCTGGGGGTCCATAGAGACAGTTCTGTAGTGGGGCCAGGGGGTCCATAGAGGCAGTTCTGTAGTGGGGCCTGGGGGGTCCATAGAGACAGTTCTGTAGTGGGGCCTGGGGGTCCATAGAGACAGTTCTGTAGTGGGGCCTGGGGGGTCCATAGAGACAGTTCTGTAGTGGGGCCTGGGGGGTCCATAGAGACAGTTCTGTAGTGGGGCCTGGGGGGTCCATAGAGACAGTTCTGTAGTGGGGCCTGGGGGGTCCATAGAGACAGTTCTGTAGTGGGGCCTGGGGGGTCCATAGAGACAGTTCTGTAGTGGGGCCTGGGGGGTCCATAGAGACAGTCTAAACATCCCCCTCTCTTTAACACTCCTAGAACAACACCCTCTCTCCTCTCCTCCACCCATCCATCTCTTAATCTCTGCTCTATGCAGGCCTGGGGAAAACATGCATCACAGAGGAATGGCATAGCAAAAGCCCAAATAAACAATGACCCAAATACGCCTGCCTGGCCCTTCAACTCTATAACTTATACCTTTATTCAAAATTAGCATCTAGGAGGTCAGGTTATCAGGTTATTACTAATGCAAAAAGCTATGTAAGTCTTGCTGTGTAAGTCTTAAAAGCCATGTTTACCTCTTATGTGCGTTCGTGCAGTGAAGTGAACTAAGGTCTCGCTGTGTGTGTGTGTGTGTGTGTGTGTGTGTGTGTGTGTGTGTGTGTGTGTGTGTGTGTGTGTGTGTGTGTGTGTGTGTGTGTGTGTGTGTGTGTGTGTGTGTGTGTGTGTGTGTGTGTGTGTGTGTGTGTGTGTATGCATATGTGTGTGTGCAAGCAGTGTGACACAGACAGAGGCGTCCATGAGTCTGTCTTTCTCTCGTGTGTCGCTTCCCATTGCATCACAATACCATGACCCACTTCTGTGGCTGCTCCCTCACTCCATCACTCTCTCCCTCTCTCCAACCATCACTTCTTCCATCCTTCCTTTTATCTATCCTTCCTCCCTGCCTCCTTTCCTGCCTCCCTTGTCCAACTCCCTTTCCTCTTTCTACCCTCTCGTCCTCCATCTTTCCCCCTCGTCTCTCCCTCTATTAATCCTTCCATCTATCTTTCCCTAATCCATGCCTCTTTCCCACCTCCTAACACAGAGCTGGGGCTAGAGGCTGACCTTTGGGGATTGAGGGGGTTCTGGGCAGGTTCTTCAGGAGTAGAGTGGGCTGGGGCTAGAGGCTGACCAGTGGGGATTGAGGGGGTTCTGGACAGGTTCTTCAAGAGTAGAGTGGGCTGGGGCTGACCAGTGGGGATTGAGGAGGTTCTGGACAGGTTCTTCAGGAGTAGAGTGGGCTGGGGCTAGAGGCTGACCAGTGGGGATTGAGGGGGTTCTGGACAGGTTCTTCAGGAGTAGAGTGGGCTGGGGCTAGAGGCTGACCAGTGGGGATTGAGGGGGTTCTGGACAGGTTCTTCAGGAGTAGAGTGGGCTGGGGCTAGAGGCTGACCAGTGGGGATTGAGGGGGTTCTGGACAGGTTCTTCATGAGTAGAGGGGCCTGTGGCTAGTCTAGTGGGTTCAGGAGAGACCCACACACACACAAACAGAGAGAGATACCCACCCACACATGCAGCGAGACCCCCCCACTCCACACACACACACACACACACACACACACACACACACACACACACACACACACACACACACACACACACACACACACACACACACACACACACACACACACACACACACACACAGAGATACCCACAAACACACACACACACAGAGACCCACCCACGCACACACACTGTGGACTCTCATAACAGAGCTGTATCCAAACATCTGACTGCAGGTTATGGGCAGATGATTCAGGTATAGCGGAGGGTTTAGGCAGGTACACGTCGTACACCAGCTTATTTCCCAGTGAGCATTGCGTCTACTCATTTCTTAATCCCCACGATGCGTATCAAAGTAGTGTGTACTGGAGGTGTCAATCAATAAGGCGAATGAAACAGATCAGAATTCACATTTGACGCCAGACAATGTGCACATGTGAACTGCTTCATGGACAGAGATGGAAATATCCATTTAAAAAAAAGTTGAAATATGGGAAGATCTTAAGATGCAACAACTATAAAGGGTTGCTAATACGACATTGAAAGAAAGTTGAAAATAAGTTTTAGGTAAAGCAATAGAACAGCATATCAGGAAGTTAAAAAAAATATATATCTGCATCCCCATTTCTATGGTGGGATTTTGGCTATAGGCTGCTTTGAAATAAGGTAAGACATGCCTCATAATATGAAGTGAAACTCCCAGGTTTCAAACAATTAAGGAACAGGAAAAATATAGTTAAGACCTAGCCGTCTTCTGGTAAATGGAAAGGCTTTCCATAAAACATTCTCAATGAAATGTTATCTCGCTACAAAAGTAGCCTTTTCCTACCAATGAAATGTGATCTCGCTACAAAAGTAGCCTTTTCCTACCAATGAAATGGTATCTCGCTACAAAAGTAGACTTTTCCTACCAATGAAATGTTATCTCGCTACAAAAGTAGACTTTTCCTACCAATGAAATGGTATCTCGCTACAAAAGTAGCCTTTTCCTACCAATGAAATGTTATCTCGCTACAAAAGTAGACTTTTCCTACCAATGAAATGTTATCTCGCTACAAAAGTAGCCTTTTCCTACCAATGAAATGTGATCTCGCTACAAAAGTAGACTTTTCCTACCAATGAAATGTTATCTCGCTACAAAAGTAGCCTTTTCCTACCAATGAAATGTGATCTCGCTACAAAAGTAGACTTTTCCTACCAATGAAATGTTATCTCGCTACAAAAGTAGCCTTTTCCTACCAATGAAATGTTATCTCGCTACAAAAGTAGCCTTTTCCTACCAATGAAATGTTATCTCGCTACAAAAGTAGCCTTTTCCTACCAATGAAATGTTATCTCGCTACTAGCCTTTTCCTACCAATGAAATGTTATCTCGCTACAAAAGTAGACTTTTCCTACCAATGAAATGTTATCTCGCTACAAAAGTAGACTTTTCCTACCAATGAAATGTTATCTCGCTACAAAAGTAGACTTTTCCTACCAATGAAATGTTATCTCGCTACAAAAGTAGACTTTTCCTACCAAGCAGAACGATGTCACTGCATCAATAAGACTTTCGAATAACTAAAAACCTGGGGGTTGGGGGGGGTGGAAAGTCTGGAATGTGAATTTACGCCTCAGTTGACAGGCTCATTTATCTGTTTCAATAGTAGGCCTACTATCAGCCTGCTGCACAGTACAACTTGGGTTGTCCTAGTGTATGTCACTGTTTCTCATAGATTTTCTCACACAGGGGCACCTTTTCCTTCGCCGGGCGGTCCTTTTGGGAAATTCTCGGCAGAATTTCAGTATACCCACTTCTCCAAGCGCCACCACAACACTGGGCCTGGACCTGGTGTCTCAGGAGACAGGAGTTCCTTTATGTGTAAAATGAAGACTTTTGCACTGTTTAACAGCCTGCAGGGCAGAGAGAGAGCTAAGCTCTATGCCTTAGGTTTATCTTATAGCTTTCATCTTATTCATCCGATATTATTCACTGTGTGTGTGTGTGTGTGTGTGTGTGTGTGTGTGTGTGTGTGTGTGTGTGTGTGTGTGTGTGTGTGTGTGTGTGTGTGTGTGTGTGTGTGTGTGTGTGTGTGTGTGTGTGTGTGTGTGTGTGTGTGTGTGCGTGCGTGCGTGCGTGAGAGTGTGTGTGTGTGTGTGTGTACGTGTGTACGTGTGTGCGTGTGTGCTCGCGTGTGTGCTCGTGTGCGTGTGTGTGTGTGTGTGCACAGCGAGTGTGTCTGTCTGTGTTCAATGGGGAGGTTGAGTAAATTACAGCAAGATGTGAAAGAAAGAGGACAAACTACAGTGAGCATGTATTCCAAATGGTACCCTATTATGGCACCCTTCCCATAGGGCTCTGGTCAAAAGTAGTGCACTATATAGGGAATAGGGCTCTGGTCAAAAGTAGTGCACTATATAGGGAATAGGGCTCTGGTCGAAAGTAATGCACTATATAGGGAATAGGGCTCTGGTCAAAAGTAGTGCACTATATAGGGAATAGGACTCTGGTCAAAAGTAGTGCACTATATAGGGAATAGGGCTCTGGTCAAAAGTAGTGCACTATATAGGGAATAGGACTCTGGTCAAAAGTAGTGCACTATATAGGGAATAGGGCTCTGATCAAAAGTAGTGCCCTATATAGGGAATAGGGCTCTGGTCTAAAGTAGTGCACTATATAGGGAATAGGGCTCTGGTCAAAAGTAGTGCACTATGTAGGGAATAGGGCTCTGGTCAAAAGTAGTGCACTATATAGGAAATAGGGCTCTGGTCAAAAGTAGTGCACTATATAGGGAATAGGGCTCTGGTCTAAAGTAGTGCACTATATAGGGAATAGGGCTCTGGTCAAAAGTAGTGCACTATATAGGGAATAGGGCTCTGGTCAAAAGTAGTGCACTATGTAGGGAATAGGGCTCTGGTCAAAAGTAGTGCACTATATAGGGAATAGGGCTCTGGTCAAAAGTAGTGCACTATATAGGGAATAGGGCACACGTTCTGTCAGACAATGAGTTCTTCACGAGAGCGATATAGAACAACTCTGGTTGGACAAAGAAAAAGAAAAGACTGGATTGTTTAGTGGAAGAAGTGCAGTTCAGAAGATTAAGTCAAGCAAACTGGAAAAGAAAAAGGCTGTTTCACTGTTGAAAAACGGTCAGTCTGAGAAGAAAAATAAATCAAGGCTGAGAGAGAATGTCATGGAGAGAGAGAGTTAGTGTTTGTACTGTGTGGGACAGTATTTCCCCCAGGTTTTTTTCAGCGGGAGGAGGGGGGGGTAATGGTAGTGGCCAACGGCGCCGTCTCCGACCAACGGTTTTAGACTCCCTCCTCAAGGTCGTAGAGTCACAATTTCCTGCAATTCTACACATATTGCCATCGGGCTAAAGTTTAGAGAAACAATTGACCATCCCAAAATGTATTTTCAAAATTATTGTTACATTTTTTAATAATATTTTTGGGAATGGCACTGCTAAATTTCTATAGGGGAAACACTGGAGAGAGAGGTCGCGAGACAGGCCACTGTTGACAACCTTTACAATCTTTTGTCATCTCCAAGGTGAGATGCATGGGTTTGGTTCCAGGATAGACTATCTGAACATCATCTGTGCCTGCTACCTGTTGGCGTAGCAACAACAGAGACATGTTCTGGAACATTCTCATGTCATGTGACAGAGCAGTAGAACGTTCCGGAACATTCTCAAGAAGCCAAATCTCCCAGCGTGCTTTGCTCTGCATGAGGGCTCTGAGAGGACACACAAACACACACAGAGCCAGGCTTAATTAAAGAGCAGAACAACAGAACCTGGCGATGCCGTCTCATAACTGGCAACCCAGGTAGGTAATTACAGGCTCTGGCCTTCCATCAAAGACATGACTGGCATGGCTGACTCATCAGCTAGCGATGAGCTAACCCATTCTGACAAGACCTGGCACCGAGGGAAAACTGAGAGAGAGGACGCGCACACACACGCACACACTCACAGCGCGATAGGGAAAGAGACAAGCCTCCTCTTGGGAGAGTGTGTGTTTGTCTCCTTAGAACTAGCTAGCTGGACTACACATGCAATTCAGAGTCATGTCACTGAAGTTAAAGTGATCCTAAAGCCGTCTTAAACCAAACACTGGGACAGAGAAACGTGACTGATAGTGAGACCACTGTTTAGGTGAGCTCTCGTTGTTTGTATCCTCTGCACATGCCCAGTGGGTCAAAAGAAAGATGATTCCTTCCTGGATTGCAGTGTTCCAATAGCCTGGTACTAGATTTGTGTGTACTATCATTCCACTTCTTGCCATTGCCAATGTTTCACTGATTTTTTTTATTTCACTTGGCAAGTCAATTAAGAACAAATAATTATTTACAAAGACAGCCTTCACCGGCGACGCTGGACCAATTGTGCGGCGCCCTATGGGACTCCCAATCACAGCCAGATATGTGCCTTAGACCGCTGCACCATTTGGAAGCCCATACAGAGTACAATAACAGAGTAGAAAGAGTGGAATTTTAGCACAAACAGACAGGCTCGTGTTTCAACAAACTCTGTGAGTCTTACACATTTACCAGGTCAGGCTGTTATTTTCTTTCCTCTTTGTAGGCGAATCATTGTCTTACACAGTACTACTAATGATTGGCTTTTGGGAGACCTTGGACCTGTGACAGATGTCAGTGTGGTTGAGGCCAGGTACTGAACTAGACCAGGTACTGAACTAGACCAGGTACTAAACTAGACCAGGTACTAAACTAGAATAGGTACTGAACTAGACCAGGTACTGAACTAGACCAGGTACTAAACTAGACCAGGTACTGAACTAGACCAGGTACTGAACTAGACCAGGTACTAAACTAGACCAGGTACTAAACTAGACCAGGTACTGAACTAGACCAGGTACTAAACTAGACCAGGTACTGAACTAGACCAGGTACTAAACTAGACCAGGTACTGAACTAGACCAGGTACTAAACTAGGCCAGGTACTGAACTAGGCCAGGTACTGAACTGGACCAGGTACTGAACTAGGCCAGGTACTGAACGAGGCCAGGTACTGAACGAGGCCAGGTGCTGAACGAGGCCAGGTACTGAACGAGGCCAGGTGCTGAACGAGGCCAGGTACTGAACGAGGCCAGGTACTGAACTAGGCCAGGTGCTGAACAAGGCCAGGTGCTGAACGAGGCCAGGTACTGAACGAGGCCAGGTACTGAACTAGGCCAGGTACTGAACTAGACCAGGCACTGAACGAGGCCAGGTGCTGAACGAGGCCAGGTACTGAACTGTGGTCTACATGGTGTAAGCCCAAGGGAGTGAGAGAGAATTCACATACAACTTGGTGTTGACATACAGCAGTGTACTGTAGCGACCTTTACATGTCACTCATCTCCATAGTTTTAAATGCCTGGCTACCCAGACTCTTTGCTCTGAAGCACCACGCCACACCCACAGAGTATATTAGTTTCTTCTCTGGATCTGAGGACCTCCTTGACGATTTCTAGAACGCAAACACATCCTAACCATTCTGATTGGTCCCAGAAACCAATGGGTTGGACCAGAGACAAGACACAGGCGTTTTCAAAAGGCCATTGGCTTTGATATTCTGATTGAGTAGAGATGATCCAGGCACTTTGTTTTGACGTCACCACAAAGGACTTAAACGATGGCAGTCTCAGACTGAAGTATGTACTGTAGCTAACATGACAAGATGAACAGGGGAAGGCAAGATAACAGGGGAACTAGGCAAGATAACAGGGGAAGGCAGGATAACAGGGGGTGGCAAGATAACAGGGGGAAGGCAAGATAACTGGGGGAAGGCAAGATAACAGAGGGAAGGCAAGATAACAGGGGGAAGGCAAGATAACAGGGGGAAGGCAAGATAACAGAGGGAAGGCAGGATAACAGGGGAAGGCAAGATAACAGGGGAAGGCAAGATAAGAGGGAAGGCAAGATAACAGGGGGAAGGCAAGATAACAGGGGGAAGGCAAGATAACAGGGGAAGGCAAGATAACAGGAGGAAGGCAAGATAAGAGGGAAGGCAAGATAACAGGGGAAGGCAAGATAACAGGGGGAAGGCAAGATAACAGGGGGAAGGCAAGATAACAGAGGGAAGGCAGGATAACAGAGGAAGGCAAGATAACAGGGGGAAGGCAAGATAACAGGGGGAAGGCAAGATAACAGGGGGAAGGCAAGATAACAGGGGGAAGGCAAGATAACAGGAGGAAGGCAAGATAACAGGGGAAGGCAAGATAACAGGGGGAAGGCAAGATAACAGGGGAAGGCAAGATAACAGGAGGAAGGCAAGATAACAGGGGGAAGGCAAGATAACAGGGGGAAGGCAAGATAACAGAGAGAAGGCAAGATAACAGAGGGAAGGCAAGATAACAGGGGAAGGCAAGATAACAGAGGGAAGGCAAGATAACAGGGGAAGGCAAGATAACAGGGGCAAGATAACAGAGGGAAGGCAAGATAACAGGGGGAAGGCAAGATAACAGGAGGAAGGCAAGATAACAGGAGGAAGGCAAGATAACAGGGGGAAGGCAAGATAACAGGGGGAAGGCAAGATAACAGGGGCAAGATAACAGGGGGAAGGCAAGATAACAGAGGGAAGGCAAGATAACAGGGGGAAGGCAAGATAACAGAGGGAAGGCAAGATAACAGGAGGAAGGCAAGATAACAGGGGGAAGGCAAGATAACAGAGGGAAGGCAAGATAACAGGGGGAAGGCAAGATAACAGGGGGAAGGCAAGATAACAGGGGGAAGGCAAGATAACAGGGGGAAGGCAAGATAACAGGGGGAAGGTAAGATAACAGGGGGAAGGCAAGATAACAGGGGGAAGGCAGGATAACAGAGGGAAGGCATATCACTGAAGAGTCAGGAAACCATGGTGTTAGACACGCAAAACATGTATGTGCACACACACACACAGACAAACACAAACACACACACACACACACACAGTGTGGTGGTGATGACAGTGACCTGATGAGATATATAGGATGGACGCATCACCTCCCCCCAGATGTGTGATGACAAATACACGTACACACACAGTCAGCCGAGATGTGTGAGACCAACACGACAAGCAAGTCTATAAATAAAATACCCTCTGTGGGATATTCAGACAGAAAGAGACGTGTGAGACCAACACGACAAGCAAGTCTATAAATAAAATACCCTCTGTGGGATATTCAGACAGAAAGAGACGTGTGAGAGCAACACGACAAGCAAGTCTATAAATAAAATACCCTCTGTGGGATATTCAGACAGAAAGAGACGTGTGAGACCAACACGACAAGCAAGTCTATAAATAAAATACCCTCTGTGGGATATTCAGACAGAAAGAGACGGGTGAGACCAACACGACAAGCAAGTCTATAAATAAAATACCCTCTGTGGGATATTCAGACAGAAAGAGACGGGTGAGACCAACACGACAAGCAAGTCTATAAATAAAATACCCTCTGTGGGATATTCAGACAGAAAGAGACGGGTGAGACCAACACGACAAGCAAGTCTATAAATACAATACCCTCTATGGGATATTCAGACAGAAAGAGACGGGTGAGACCAACACGACAAGCAAGTCTATAAATAAAATACCCTCTGTGGGATATTCAGACAGAAAGAGACGGGTGAGACCAACACGACAAGCAAGTCTATAAATACAATACCCTCTGTGGGATATTCAGACAGAAAGAGACGGGTGGGTCGATAACCAGATACAACACACTTTAACAGACACTTAGTCACTAGAGTCAATAGACCTTAACAAGCTACAGTACTGGCCTATACAGCAACAACCAGCAAGTGACCTTTTCATTTACCATTCATTGGCTGGAAGTATACACAGCTGAGCTGACCAATCACAACAGATATGTAGATTTAGGAATATAAACAGCTGAGCTGACCAAACAACTGAGCTGACCAATCACAACAGATATGTAGATTTAGGAATATAAACAGCTGAGCTGACCAAACAACTGAGCTGACCAATCACAACAGATATGTAGATTTAGGAATATAAACAGCTGAGCTGACCAAACAACTGAGCTGACCAATCACAACAGATATGTAGATTTAGGAATATAAACAGCTGAGCTGACCAAACAGCTGAGCTGACCAATCACAACAGATATGTAGATTTAGGAATATAAACAGCTGAGCTGACCAAACAGCTGAGCTGACCAATCACAGCAGATATGTAGATTTAGGAATATAAACAGCTGAGCTGACCAAACAGCTGAGCTGACCAATCACAACAGATATGTAGATTTAGGAATATAAACAGCTGAGCTGACCAAACAGCTGAGCTGACCAATCACAGCAGATATGTAGATTTAGGAATATAAACAGCTGAGCTGACCAAACAGCTGAGCTGACCAATCAAACAGATATGTAGATTTAGGAATATAAACAGCTGAGCTGACCAAACAGCTGAGCTGACCAATCACAACAGATATGTAGATTTAGGAATATAAACAGCTGAGCTGACCAAACAGCTGAGCTGACCAATCACAACAGATATGTAGATTTAGGAATATAAACAGCTGAGCTGACCAAACAGCTGAGCTGACCAATCACAACAGATATGTAGATTTAGGAATATAAACAGCTGAGCTGACCAAACAGCTGAGCTGACCAATCAACAGATAGATGTAGGAATGTACAGTTCTTCTGTAAATGTTTATCACTTGTCAGACCATGTGTGTGTGTGTGTGTGTGATGTGTGTGTGTGTGTGTGTGTGTGTGTGTGTGTGTGTGTGTGTGTGTGTGTGTGTGTGTGTGTGTGTGTGTGTGTGTGTGTGTGGTGTGTGTGTGTGTGCAGGGCGTGCGTGCGTGATAACAGCGTGCGTGCGTTTCTCGTAGCTCATGATCGACTGATACCTCAGGTCCCTGGGTTCATTTGGTTCAGAGAGACAGATGACCTTTGAAACTAGAGGGTAAGTGTTATGATTCAGATTAATGTGGGCAAGGCTAGACACGTTTTTCTCTAATTCTCACATTAAACAATTCAGATGGACTACATATGAAATCACTGGATGTTTCTCCTATCGATCGGGTTCCCAACTATAAATATCTAGGCTTTTGGATTGACAAAGATATCATGTTTAAAAAAACATATGGATGAGCTAGTTAAAAAGCTAAGATTGAAAGTAGGCTTCTAGATATTACCTCTGTTATGCAGGTGAATGAGGACCCAAAAGCGACTTGGCGAAAACAGAGTCTTTATTCCAGTAAAGGAAAATAGGCAATACTCCTAGACAAATCGGAGCAGAAAACAAAACATAAAAAACTAATTCCACTCGTAGTGACGAGGACAGACTGGAGACTCGACCATAAACTGTAGGTTGCCTCGGGAAGGCACCGATAAGCAGACTCAGACACCTGCTCACAAGCATCTGAAAACAAGACACAGCACGGCAACAATATACAAGGATCCGACAGGACAGAAACGGAAGACAAGGGGAGAAATAGGGACTCTAATCAGAGGACAAGATAGGGAACAGGTGTGGAAAGACTAAATGAGTGAGTAGGAGAATAGAACAGCTGGGAGCAGGAACGGAAGATAGAGAGAGGAGAGAGAGGGAGGGGGAGAGAGAGGGATAGAAAAAGGGAACGAACCTAATAAGACCAGCAGGGGGAAACGCAGAAGGGAAAGCATAATGACAAGACAATATAAGACAAAACATGACAGTACCCCCACACCGAGCGCCTCCTGGCGCTCTCGAGGAGGAACACTGGCGGCAACGGAGGAAATCATAGATCACAAACGGTCCAGCACGTCCCGAGAAAGAACCCAACTCCTCTCCTCAGGACCGAACGAAAAACGATAAAAAGGGAAACTAGGGTACTACTCTAAAAAAAAATGAGACACGGGTAGAGAACTGAAAGCTTTAGAGCAAACAGGACCAAACAGGCCAGGAGAGTAACAACTAGGGACAGACTGAGACACAGCAAGGGCAGGAACAAGAACAGGAGAGATGCGATGGCAGGGAACAGACTGAGACCCAGCAAGACCAGGAGCAGAAGCAGAAAAAAAAATTACCAGACTTATTCTGCGCGCAGTCCGAACACGCAGCCACGAAACGGCGCGTGTCACGCTCCTGAGTAGGCCACCAAAACCGCTGGCGAATAGAAGCAAGCGTACCCCGAACGCCGGGATGGCCAGCTAACTTGGCAGAGTGAGCCCACTGAAGAACAGCCAGACGAGTAGAAACAGGGATGAAAAGAAGGTTACTAGGACAAGCGCGTCGCGCAGTGTGCGTGAGTGCTTGCTTAACCTGTCTCTCAATTCCCAGACAGTCAACCCGACAACACGCCCAACAGGAAGGATCCCCTCGGGATCGGTAGAAGCCACAGAAGAACTAAAGAGACGGGATAAAGCATGAGGCTTGGTGTTCTTAGTACCCGGCAATAAGAAATAACGAACTCGAAACGAGCGAAAAACAACGCCAACGAGCATGACGCGATTCAGTCGTTTGGCAGAACGGATGTACTCAAGGTTCTTTTGGTCAGTCCAAACGACAAAAGGAACGGTCGCCCCCTCCAACCACTGTCGCCATTTGCCTAGGGCTAAACGGATGGCGAGCAGTTCGCGGTTAGCCACATCATAGTTACGTTCCGAGGTGACAGGCGATGAGAAAAATACGCACAAGGGTGGACCCCATCGTCAGTATCGGAGCGCTGGGACAGAATGGCTCCCACGCCCAGCCCCGACGCGTCAACCTCAACAATAAACTGTTTAGTGACGTCAGGTGCAACAAGGATAGGAGCGGATGCAAAACGCTTCTTGAAGAGATCAGAACAACAATCATACGACCGGTGAGGAGGAAGGGAGTTGGCTCTGGACCGACTGAAGACCGAGCGCAGATCATGATATTCCTCCGGCACTCCTGTCAAATCACCAGGTTCCTCCTGAGAAGAGGGGACAGAACAAACAGGAGGAATAGCAGACATTAAACACTTCACATGACAAGAAACGTTCCAGGAAAGGATAGAATTACTAGACCAATCAAAAGAAGGATTATGACACACTAGCCAGGGATGACCCAAAACAACAGGTGTAAAAGGTGAACAAAAAATCAAAAAGAAATGGTCTCACTATGGTTACCAGATACAGTGAGGGTTAAAGGTAGGGTTTCACATAATATACTGGGGAGAGGACTACCATCCAAGGCGAACATGACCGTGGGCTCCCTAACTGTCTGAGAGGAATGTCATGTTCCCGAGCCCAGGCTTCGTCCATAAAACAGCCCTCCGCCCCAGAGTCTATTAATGCACTGCAGGATCCGATCCGGTCCAACAGATGGACCGTAGATTTAGGTAATATAAGAGGACAGCTGTAGCGCTTATCAGTCGCCCTCCGCTTACTGATGAGCTCTGGCCTTTAACTGGACATGAAATGACAAAATGACCAGCGGAACCGCAATAGAGACAGAGGCGGTTGGTGATTCTCCGTTCCCTCTCCTTAGTCGAAATGCGAATGAGCTGCATAGGCTCAACACCAGAGTCAGTGGGGAAAGATGGTTGTCGGAGAGAGGGGAGACACAGTTAACAGCTCTCTTCTATGAGCTGGTGACCAATCTACCCGTCGTTCAATGCGAATAGCTGTTCAATCAAAGAATCCACGCTGGATGGAACCTCCCGAGATCTCATCCTTAACCTTTAGTCCCTCCAGAAAACGAGCGAGCAACGCCTGCTCGTTCCAGTTACTGGAGGCAAAGTGCGAAACTCTATAGAGTAATCCGTTATGGATCGATTACCTTGACATAGGGAAGACAGGGACCAGGAGCTTCTTTCCCAAAAACTGAACGATCAAAAACCCTTATCATCTCCTCTTTAAAGTTCAGATAATCGTCAGTGCACTCAGCGCTTGCCTCCCCGATAGCTGTGCCCCACTGCCGAGCCCGACCAGTAAGGAGTGATATGACGTAGGCAATCCGAGCTCTCTCTCTTGAGTATGTGTTGGGTTGGAGAGAGAACACTATATCACACTGGGTGAGAAAGGAGCGGCACTCAGTGGGCTGCCCAGAATAACATGGTGGGTTATTAACCCTAGGTTCCGGAGGCTCGGAAGACCCGGAAGTAGCTGGTGGCACGAGACGAAGACTCTGATACTGTCCTGAGAGGTCGGAGACCTGAGCGGCCAGGGTCTCAACGGCATGCCGAGCAGCAGACAATTCCTGCTCGTGTCTGCCGAGCATGACCTTTGGAAACGAGAGTAGAGTAGAGAGAATCCATAGTCGCTGGGTCCATTCTTGGTCGGATCCTTCTGTTATGCAGGTGAATGAGGACCCAAAAGCGACTTGGCGAAACAGAGTCTTTATTCCAGTAAAGGAAAATAGGCAATACTCCTAGACAAATCGGAGCAGAAAACAAAACATAAAAAACTAATTCCACTCGAGTGACGAGGACAGACTGGAGACTCGACCATAAACTGTAGGTTGCCTCGGGAAGGCACCGACCGTAGCAGACTCAGACACCTGCTCACACGCAGCATCTGAGGGAAACAAGACACAGCACGGCGAACAATATACAAGGATCCGACAGGACAGAAACGGAAGACAAGGGGAGAAATAGGGACTCTAATCAGAGGACAAGATAGGGAACAGGTGTGGAAAGACTAAATGAGTGAGTAGGAGAATAGGAACAGCTGGGAGCAGGAACGGGACGATAGAGAGAGGAGAAGAGGGAGGGAGAGAGCTAGAAAAAGGGAAGCCTAATAAGACCAGCAGGGGGAAACGAACAGAAGGGAAAGCATAATGACAAGACAATATAAGACAAAACATGACAACCTCTCCATAAATAGCAGGAAACAGATTGTACAGTCAACTTTCCCGCCAGTTCATGACAATGGTGACACCATTTACCGGAATGCAGCAACCACTACTCTTAAACCTTTGGATGTCGTCTCCCACAGCAACCTACGCTTTCAGTTTTAATACTCACCACTGCTTCCCGTATCAAAAGGTTGGCTGGTCCTCATTAAAGTCTCGTAGATCAATTGATTACTCCCTTTTTTGTTTTTTTAATAACGTTGTACTACACAAGCTTCCAACTTACCTAACTTTGTTGCTAAAGTATAAAAGACTGAGCTACTAAAACCCGCTCGCAGGCTTGATTAACTCATGAGGTCCTTCTGGTTTTGACCAATTGAAATAAATCCTCCTTTAAGTGTATACCCTCCACGCTTATGGAGTCACTTACAAAGTTCATTACATGTGGATTCCCTCTGTGCCACCAGGGCAGTTTAAACCCCTGATGATAAATGAAATTGTTTTTGATTGGGTTGACTTCAATAACTTGTTCATGATGCCTCGTAACGTTCTAATCTAATCAGTGGAGGCTGGTGTTAGAGCTATAGGAGGACTGGCTCATAGTAATAGCTGGAATGGAATGAATGGAACGGTTTCCAAATGCTTGATGTGTTTGAAAGCGTTCCATTTATTCCATTCTAACTATGACAATGAGGCTGTCCTCCTAAAGCTTTAACACCAGCCTCCACTGATTACATTAGAACGTCACAAACAGGAAAAATAATGGTCATAAGTAAAGACAAATCCGGGCAGGTTTTAGGTGTATTCCTTAGTGGCTTCATCCATTTTTAGACAGGTAAATGAATGATATGTTCCCATTGATTCTCGTGAGCTGAGTTCAACTGTCGGAACCCGTTTGGAACACAACATATGAAACTTGTTTTACTCCAATGTCTATAAACAAAGTCGATGTAAACAACATTGTAGAGCCTCAGAACATGGTTAAATCTATCACTGGACGGTCATTGGAAAGCTTCGTCTATGGATTTTTGAATGGTTGCATTTCTCCAGCCCCATCCCTCAGCTTTTTACCGAAACTGTGGTGGGGAAGTACACTTTGTTAATGCTTCAATTAAGGATTTTTCACATTCTTTTCTTCATGCTGTTTTTTTTTGTAAGGCAAGTTGCAATACGGTCAGAATTGATGAGCAAAGAGATGAGGTATTTACCAAGCCTGTTATTTTAGGGTAGGATTATTTATGGCTTTGCATTTGTGGTTAGAGAGATCCATAACTCCATCATCTAGTGACGACCTTGGATCAGCAACCAGTCTCCTCTCCTTGTCAAAAGGAAATAAAATGGACTTTGCCCAGCTCAACCAACCATTAGGCCACTAGGCCAACCCACCACCACAGCATGACACCATGGTCTATGTAATTTAACCATAGAGATAGATAGAGTCCTCTAGTGCCCAAAAGCCGTATTTTCAGCATAGCGCCATTGAGGACTTTCTCCATTTTGAAGTAGTCAACTGGGTGGGATGTCCAAAGGGTTAAATAAGAATCCCACAATGTTCAGCCAGTATCCACCAGAGCATGGTACTATGGTCTATGTATTTTACCATTTACCATGACTCTGGTCTACCCCCCAGGTCATCTCTGTCTCTCTCTCTGTCTCACCGCAGTAACACACCATGCAACTCTATTTGCATAAATCTAGGCTACATCCCAACATACACATTAGCTGGCTCATTAGCTGAATCTACACAGCAACACAGTCTATCTGGCTGCTGGCTGGCATTGAGTGTTGAGCTTATGTAACTAGACCATAACGGTTGGCGGGCAGTAAGCGATAAATACACAGCTAGGCTAGTGAGGGCATTCCTCAATAAGTATAACTCTCACTGCCATGTTGTCCAGTGCTGGAAATCCCATCAAACTATATGGAAACAGACTCAATCATTATATAAAAACTATTTTTTTAAATAGATAATAACCCTTTAAAACTTTCCAGAATATCCAGGTTCAGCTGTGTGTGTTTGAATATATTTGTTTCACTCTTTCTAATGCAAGTGAATGAACAAGATTCAACCTGTCTATAGGCTACAGTGTGTTGTGTGGTCAATAGAATAGGCTCCTCTATCCAACAAGGTGTTTGATTGAAGCATTTAAGCCAGCAATGAACCGCCAGGAAGCTTGACAGACAGACTCCTCTTCACCTCAACGGCTGACGACACTTCCAGAGACCCACAGCATCACCTGTGTCAAGCGCGTGTGGCCGACATATCGCCACCCAAGTGGGAGCAGGATATCCACGATCCTATTCTGAGATCACGCTTGGCACTGTCGTATCTGCTAGTTTTAATATATCACCCAGGAACATTTCTTCACCTATTTAGGCCCATATTATTATTATTTTTTTTTTTAACTGTTTACAAAAAAGAATAAGTCATTTTTTCTTGCATTATATATATTTTGTGAGAACTAATTTACGGGGAAAGCAGAAAACGGGTTGCCATCTGATTTCCGCTACTGTGACTGGGGAGCAGATTTCAAAACACATTCCTCTTCATTCATCACTGTCAGCTGCTGCTTTTCAGACATCACACATCATTGATGGATAAAAAACTACACTACATGACCAGTATGTATGTGGACACATGCTCGACGAACATCTCATTCCAAAATCATGGACATTAATATGGAGTTGCCCCCCCCCTGCTATAACGGCCTTTTTCCACTAGCTGCTATAACGGCCTCCACTCTTCTGGAAGGCTTTCCACTAGATGTTGGAACATTGCTGCTATAACAGCCTCCACTCTTCTGGGAAGGCTTTGCACTAGATGTTGGAACATTGCTGCTATAACAGCCTCCACTCTTCTGGGAAGGCTTTCCACTTGATGCTGGAACATTGCTGCTATAACAGCCTCCACTCTTCTGGGAAGGCTTTCCACTTGATGCTGGAACATTGCTGCTATACCAGCCTCCACTCTTCTGGGAAGGCTTTCCACTTGATGCTGGAACATTGCTGCTATAACAGCCTCCACTCTTCTGGGAAGGCTTTCCACTTGATGCTGGAACATTGCTGCTATACCAGCCTCCACTCTTCTGGGAAGGCTTTTCACTAGATGCTGGAACATTGCTGCTATAACAGTCTCCACTCTTCTGGGAAGGCTTTCCACTAGATGTTGGAACATTGCTGCGGGGACTTCCATTCAGCCCCAAGAGCATTAATGTAGTTTAAAGGTGTTTGATGGGGTTGAGGTCAGGGCTATGTGCAGGCCAGGCAAGTTCTTCCACACCAATATCAACAAACCAGTTCTGTATGGGCCTGAATTTGTGCATGGGGGCGTAGTCATGCTGAAACAGGAAAGGGCCTTCCCCAAACTGTTGCCACAAAGTTGGAAGCACAGAATCGTCTAGAATGCCATTGTATGCTGTAGCGAGTGGCGCAGCAGTCTGAGGCACTGCATCTCAGTGCAGAGGTGTCACTTACAGACCCTCGTTCGATTCCAGGCTGTATCACAACCGGCTGTGATATGGAGTCCCAGCGTAATTTGGCCCAGCGTCGTCTGGTTAATCGTTTGGCCGGTGTCGGTCGTCATTGTAAATAAGAATTTGTTCTTAACTGACTTGCCTAGTTAAATAAAGGTTCAATAAAATAAATATATAACAAAAGCATTACGATTTCCCTTCACTGGAACTAAGGGGCCCAAACCATGAAAAACAGCCCCTGACCACTATTCCTCCTCCACCAAACTTTACAGTTGGCACTATGCATTGGGGCAGGTAGTGTACTCCTGGCATCTGCCAAACCCAGATTCACCCTTCGGACTGTCAGATGGTGAAGTGTAATTCATCTCTCCAGAGAACACTTTTCCATTGCTCCAGAGTCCAATGGCAGCGAGCTTTACACCATTCCAGCCGACGCTTGGCATGGCACATGGTGATCTTAGGCTTGTATGCGGTTGCTTGGCCATGGAAACCCATTTCATGAAGCTCCTGATGAATACTTCTTGTGCTGACGTTGCTTCCAGAGGCAGTTTGGAACTTGGTAGTGAGTGTTGAAACCGAGGACAGAATATTGTTACGTGCTACAGCACTCGGCGGTCCGTTCTGTGAGCTTCTGTGGCCTAAAACTTCGCGGCTGAGCCGTTGTTGCTCCTAGACATTTCCACTTCACAATAACAACACTTCCAGTTGACCAGGGCAGCTCAAGCAAGGCAGAAATTTTACAAACTGACTTGCTGGAAAGTCATTCTTGTTGAAAGTCATTTTACTGACAATGTTTGTCTGTGGAGATTGCATAGCTGTGTGCTCAATTTAATACACCTGTCAGCAGCGAGTGTGGCTGAAATAGTCAAATCCACTCATTTGAAGGAGTGTCCACATACTTTTGTATATACAGTGCATTTGGGAAAGTATTCAGACCCCTTTACTTTTTCCACATTTTTTAACATTTCAACCTTATTCTAAAATGTATTAAATCGTTTTTTCACCTCATCTATTTACACACAATACCACATAATGAAAAAGCAAAAAATGATTAAAAAAAAAAAAGATTTAAAAAAATAATTTACATACGTATTCAGACCCTTTACTCAGTACTTTATTGAAACACCTTTTGTAGTGATTACAGCCTTGATTCTTCTTGGGTATGGCACTACAAGCTTAGCACACCTTTATTTGGGGAGTTTCTCCCATTCTTCTCTGCAGATCCTCTCAAGCTCTGTCAGGTTGGAAGGGGAGCGTCGCTGCTATTTTCAAGTCCGGGCTCTGGCTGGGCCACTCAAAGACATTCAGAGACCTGTCCCAAAGCCACTTCTGCGTTGTCTTGGCTGTGTGCTTAGGGTCGTTGTCCTGTTGGAAGGTGTACCTTCACCCCAGTCTGAGGTCCTGAACACTCTGGAGCAGGTTTTCATCAAGGATCTCTCTGTACTTTGCTATATTCATCTTTCCCTCGATTCTGACTAGTCTCCCAGTCCCTGCCTCTTAAAAACATCCCCACAGCATGTTGCTGCCACCACCATGCTTCACCGTAGGGATGGTATTGGCCAGGTCAATCATGTTGTAGAAACATCTGAAGGATGATCAATGCAAACAGGATGCACCTGATCTCAATTTCGAGTCTCATGGAAAAGGGTCTGAATACTTATGCAAATGTGAAATTTCAGTTTTTTATGTTTAATAAATTTGCAAAAATGTTAAAAAAAAAACGTTTTTTTGCTTTGTCATTATGGGACATTGTGTGTAGATTTATTAATTTTAGAATAAGAGGAACGTAACAAAATGTGGAACATTTCAAGGGGTCTAAATACTTTCCGAATGCGCTGTAGATTTTTTGGGGTTTGGAACAACATGGAAACAATGTTGCTTCGACCAGTTTTTGCCCAGTGGGTCTGTTGTCGTTTAGAATTATCCTGTTCTGCCAAATGTACATAAATTCCCTGAAAACCTGCAATAACACACAGTTACATTGACAATATCGCATTTTTCATGTAGCCTCATTGTTTTCTACCAGCTAATATGCCTAACCACCAACCAAACAAAATTAAAGTGACAGAAAAATGTGATTGAAATAAACATTAAAATCCTGTTGCTGTAGGATTATTTTGTTTTGACAATGCCGGTCAAATTAAGACTGTACATCTGTATATTGCCTGGGCTTCTATAACAAATAGTTCTGATGGATGTATTTTAGACTATAGTATTTTTAGGTCAGCTCACTTGAGTAGGAACAACCACAGAGCCCTGGTTAGGCTATAGCCTCCTCCTATTAGCTGGTACACAGAGTTTTTATTGGTCATTTCATGTAGTCAGGAACAGCTCCAGGCCCTAATTCTGACACCGTGGTTAACTCCAGTTGAGCCATTACAATCCCAAAAGATTCCCTCCTACAAGACAGATTGAAGTGGATCCTGGGTGTGTGTGTGTGTGTGTGTGTGTGTGTGTGTGTGTGTGTGTGTGTGTGTGTGTGTGTGTGTGTGTGTGTGTGTGTGTGTGTGTGTGTGTGTGTGTGTGTGTGTGTGTGTGTGTGTGTGTGTGTGTGTGTGTGTGTGTGTGTGTGTGTGTGTGTGTGTGTGTGTGTACTGAAGAATACAGAACTCAATACAGGCTAAGAATACAGGCTATCTATTTATAAAGTCACATCAAATCTCCCTGTATGAGAATAGGCAGCAATATATTGTTTTAATCTTTCAACGTGGTGCCACTCTCTCACTGTCACACTGTCAGACCTGACACATGCTTACAGCCTCAGTGCTGACATCAGAGAAGAAAATGGAGAGAGAGGGAGAGACGGAGAGGGGAAGAGAGAAAGAGAGAAGGAGAGGGGAAGAGAGAGAGAGAGGGAGAGAGGGAAAGAGAGAAGGAGAGGGGGAGAGAGAGAGAGAGAGAGAGAGAGAGAGAGAGAGAGAGAGAGAGAGAGAGAGAGAGAGAGAGAGAGAGAGAGAGAGAGAGAGAGGGAGAGAGGGGAAGAGAGAAAGAGAGAAGGAGAGAAGAGAGAGAGAGAGAGAGAGAGAGAGAGAGAGAGAGAGAGAGAGAGAGAGAGAGAGAGAGAGAGAGAGAGAGAGGGAGAGAGGGGAAGAGAGAGCGAGTTAGAGAGAGAGAAAGCGGGAGAGAGAGAGAGAGAGAGAGGGGGAGAGAGGGGAAGAGAGAGAGAGTTAGAGAGAGAGATGCAAAACTGGATTTGCTTTGGTGCACAGAATAATAAATTGATGCCACAAACTTTTCTAGAAAAGAAAAACAACTAGTCCTGCCACATTACTAGAACATTCCTTGTTTAGGGGTTCTACAAGGCCGATCTGAGACGTTTTCTTAGACGTCTCAATGTAATTGGAGGTGTTTCCCTGGATCCCTAGGTGTCTCATCTTGTTTAATTGTGTCAAGTTCGATTGACTTCGAGGAATGTGCCCTTACAGGGTGAAATGGCTATAGTTAAAGGATGCTGTCTCGCTCTCTCTTCCCCATGCTCCCTCTTCCCCTCTCCTCTTTCCTCCCTCTGTACTCTCTAATGTTGGTGCAGTGACCTCCACAGCAGAGAAGGGCATGGTGTCAAACCACATTAAGAAAACACAGAGTCACAGGATGGGGCCATTCCCTGTCCTCTCCTGTGATTGGCTGACAAGTGGTTTTTGGGGAACTGTTGGTCAGGAGTAGCCTGGCTGATGCTTGACCCACGTGACTTCACAGACTTCAAGAGCCAGACTACGTCAGGAGAGGACACAAAGATGTAGACGTCAAACTGTGCTCTAGAGGACAGCTTGGAGAGTCAGGAGACTGAGGAGGATTCACTGCATTCACTGAAGTGTACAAGGAAGAACATTTCATCCTACACAGGTCTTCATATCACTCCTGTAAGTCCATGAATGACTAGTATGCACTAATCAAGTTGATAGAAGCCTCTCTGCCTTCTGCCTTGTTCTGAGAACCATTAAATCTGTAAGTACGTATGTTTGTATGTCTGTGGGGGGGGGCACGACAAATTCCATTAGCGTCCGAACAGAGACGAGAGGTTTATAGCCAGATGGTTAACCTTAATGAGATGGTTAACCTGATGAGGAGGGACTACCAATATTTCATCCATCGCAGTAAGAGCTGGCTTCTCTCTCTCTCTCTCTCTCTCTCTCTCTCTCTCTCACATAAAACGCAATGGAGCCTTGCCAATCATCAATCAGTCATCATACATGAGGAGAGGGGGATACCTAGTCAGTTGTACAACTGAATGCATTCAACTGAAATGTGTCTTCTCCATTTAAACTTCTCAGGGATAGCCCCCTTTTATTCAATTTTCGCCTAAATTGACATACCCAAATCTAACTGCCTGTAGCTCAGGCCCTGAAGCAAGGATATGCATATTATTGGTATCATTTGAAAGGAAACACTTAAGTTTGTGGAAATGTAAAATGAATCTAATAGAATATAACACAATAGATCTTGTAGAAACCAATCGTTTTATTTTGAACCACCATCTTTAAAATGCAACAGAATGGTCCCAAAACTAGGCATCACTCTGGTTGTAATTCCGACAGTGTCCACAAGATGGCAGCAGTATATGTGCATATGTGTTGGCAGCAGTGTATGTGGATAACTTGAAGTATGAGCAAACTACATGACATTTAGTGTGAAGTCACCCAGGTACATTTGGGCAAATCGTGAAGAAGACATTTACGTTCACATTATATTTTTCTGCAAGAATTTCGTCAAATCTGTATACTTGGACATTGATTTAGCTTTTCCAATATTAGTAGCCATAAGTTCAACATTTGCAAAAGTCCCAGTTCTCATAAGTTCAGAACTCTCCATATTCTTATAATTTTTGTCCAAAAGGAAAAGGCTTTGATGTCGCACAAGGTTAGCAGGAACATTTTGCGACAGACACGGGGTCTCCACATACTCCCGTAAAGCCCATCTTATTGGCTATCCATATAAGATGGGCTAGCTTTGTTTTACCCCGATTGGTGCTTATTTTACAAAGTTACAGTCAATCAAGTGAAGGCCAGCAAGAAATTTCAGCGAGACAACTCAAAGGGAAAATCCATTAAAGCCAAGATAATGGAATTCATTGCCCTTGACAATCAATCGTTCTCTGTCGTGGGTGATGTTGGCTTTCGCCGACCGGTCGAGCACCGGTGCTCTATTTTTCAGAGGTTGCCCCACCGGAGTTTAAAAAAAGATACAGTAGCACTGTCAAAGCTGTACAAAAAAAAGTCTGCAAACAAGCAAACACTGGCCACGAACGACGTATTTACAATACCGCGTTGGTAATAAAGCATCATTTGTTTGACTGCAACTTCTGGGGAAGCTAGCTTTAGCTTGGTACCTAGCTAGCACCAATACAACCAGCCTGAAAATAATGACCAGTAAAAACTGCAGTCATTTTCATTATTCTTAGCATTGATTTAGGAATCCTTGTGAGTAAGTATTAGCTAGGTGGCCAATTGTTGTTCTCATGAACTTCAGTTCATGAAAATAAATAGCTAGCTACTTATTTTGCCCAAAATAGCTAGCTACCCTGTTGCCCAAAACTAACATTATAAGCAGCCAGCTAGCTTCATCTGGCAACTGATGCTCGAGCAGACCAGGTTATGTGCGGCAGGGTAGCCTAGTGGTTAGAGTGTTGGGCTAGTAACCGTAAGGTTGCAAGTTCAAATCCCCGAGCTGACGAGGTACAAATCTGTCGTTCTGCCTCTGAACAGGCAGTTAACCCACTGTTCCTAGGCTGTCATTGAAAATAAGAATTTGTTCTTAACTGACTTGCCTAGTAAAATAAATAAAAATGTGTTGTGAAGCTAGCCACAATAAGGATTAGGCACAACAGTGGAATTTGTGGTTTGCCTTCAAAATAAAAGTATGTCATTGACAGTGATGCAAATAGTAGAATTATGCCATGCTTCTATTCTGAAGGCTAGCCGCAAAATCCACTATTGTGGCTAATCTTCACATAAATGGGTCTGACCACCATTAATCAAATAAGAACTGTCTTATAAATTAGGGCTATATTAGATGATGACAACATTTATTTTGTCAAGGAAAATATTGAATATCAGTATCGGCCAAAAATGTAATATGACTGAAAAAAGCTTCTAGATATCAGGACAGAAATGATTCACCCCATAGTGGAGAAATACTTTTTCTTTAACAAGTCGGCCTTGTGGTGCAAGGACAACAACCTCTCCCTCAATGTGATCAAGACAAAGGAGATGATTATAGACTACAGCAAAAGGAGGACCGAACACGACCCCATTCTCATCGACAGAGCTGTAGTGGAGCAGGTTGAGAGTTTCAAATTCCTTGGTGTCCACATCACCAACAAACTAACATGGTCCAAACACACTAAGACAGTTGTGAAGAGGGCACGACAAAACCTATTACTCCTCAGGAGACTGAAAAGATTTGGCATGGGTCCTCAGATCCTCAAAAGGTTCTACAGCTGCACCATCGAGAGCATCCTGACGGGTTGCATCACTATAGCAACTGCTCCGCTTCCGACTGCAAGCCCTACAGAGGGTAGTGCGTACGGCCCAGTACATCACTGTGGCCAAGCTCCCTGCCATTGAAGACCTCTATACCAGACGGTGTCAGAAGAAGGCCCTAAAAATTGTCAAAGAATCCAGCCACCCTAGTCATAGACTGTTCTCTGTGCCACCGCACGGCAAGCGGTAAAGGAGCGCCAAGTCTAGGTCCAAAAGGCTTCTTAAAAGCTTCTACCCCCAAGCCGTAAGACTCCTGAACATCTAATCAAAGGGCTACTCAGACCCCTCTTTTACACTGCTGCTAATCTCTGTTATTATCTATGCATTGTTACTTTAACTCTACCTACATTTACATATTACCTCAATTACCTCGACTAACTGGTGCTCCCGCACATTGACTCTGTACATGTACCCCGTGTATATAGCCTCACCATTTTTATTTTATTGCTAGTGTTTAATTATTTGAACTTTTATTTTCTATTTTTTTGTTATCTATTTTGTTATTTATTTTTCTGAAAACTGCATTGTTGGTTAAGGGCTTTCATGGTAAGGTCTACCTACACCTGTTGAATTCGGCGCATGTGACAATTTCATTTCATTTCATTTGCTTTACTCACGGTTTGAGACGAAGTGCGGCTGTGATTTAGGTTCAAGTTCCCCCAGACACTGATCCAAAGTCAGTTTGACTGGTTTCCCTCCCTAAACAATTGGGATTTTAGGGGAGGGAAGCTGATCCTAGATCTGTGCCTTGTACCTCAAATGTTGTAACTAATTGGCTTCGGATGGGCTTGTTATGTTTAATGCAGAGGAAGGGAAGGAGCATCAAAGCTCCCTGTGTGTCCCAAATGACACCCTATTCCAGTTATAGTGCACTGCAAAAGTAGTGGCCTGTTCAAAAGTAGTGCACTATAAAGGAAATAGTCTGCCAATTGGGAGGATCCCAAACCCTAATCATCTTACTGTGATAAACTCCAGATTAACAGACAGAAACATATGTTTCCCCCTTTGTCCAGGTTTTTCTCTCTGTCTCTGTATCTCTCTCTCTATGCATCTCTCTCCGCATCTCAATTCAATTCAATTTCAATTTAAGGGCTTTAATGGCATGGGAAACATATGTTTACATTGCCAAAGCAAGTTAAATAGATAATAAACAAAAGTGAAATAAATTGTTAAAATTAACAGGAAACATTACACTTACAAAAGTTCCAAAAGAATAAAGACATTTCAAATGTCATATTATGTATAGTGTTGTAATGCTGTACAAATAGTTAAAGTAAGAAAGGGAAAATAAATAAACATAAATATAGGTTGGATTTACAATGGTGTTAGTTTGCCCTTTTCTTGTGGCAACATGTCACACATCTTGCTGCTGTGATGGCACACTGTGGTATTTCACCCAGTAGATATGGGAGTTGATCAAAATTGGATATGTTTTCAAATTTGATATTTTTATTATTATTTGTGGGTCTGTGTAATCTGAGGGAAATATGTGTCTCTAATATGGTCATACATTTGGCAGGAGGATAGGAAGTGCAGCTCAGTTTCCACCTCATTTTGTGGGCAGTGAGCACATAGCCCGTCTTCTCTTGAGAGCCAGGTCTGCCTACGACAGCCTTTCTCAATAGCAAGGCTATGCTCACGGAGTCTGTTCATATTTAAAGCTTTCCTTAATTTTGGGTCCGGTGGTCAGGTATTCTGTTGAGGGCCAAATAGCATTCAAGTTTGCTCTGTTTTTTGTCAATTCTATCCAATGTGTCAAGTAATTATTTTTTTGATTTCTCATGATTTGGTTGGCTCTAATTGTGTTGCTGTCCTGGGGCTCTGTTGGGTCTGTTTGTGAAGAGAGCCCCAGGACCAGCTTGTTTAGGGGACTCTTTTCCAGGTTCATCTCTGTAGGTGTCACGACTTCCGCCGAAGTCGGTTCCTCTCCTTGTTCGGGCGGCGTTCGGCGGAAGACGTCACCGGCCTTCTAGCCATCGCCGATCCACCTTTCATTTTCCATTTGTTTTGTCTTGTTTTCCCACACACCTGGTTTACATTTCCCTCATTACTTGTCGTGTTTTTAACCCTCTGTCCCCCCATTCTGTGTGTGAAATTGTTTGTTGTTGTAAGTGCTTGTGCACATTTTGACTGGTGCGCGACGGGTTTTGTACCCATATTTTGTATTTCTGGATGGTTTTGATATTAAACTGCTCCGGTTATTACCCTGTTCTGCTCTCCTGCGTCTGACTTCCCTGCCACCAGTTACGCACCCCCTACAGTAGGTGATGTTATGGAAGGTTTGGGAATCGCTTCCTTTTAGGTGGTTGTAGAATTGAACAGCTCTTTTCTGGATTTTGATAATTAGCGAGTGTCGGCCTAATTCTGCTCTGCATGCATTATTTGGTGTTTGCTGCAGTTCAGCTCACACACACACCATGCAGTCCAATGGAAGCAAACTTGGCAAAGAGAGGTAGAGGAAGGCCAAGAACAAGGAGTGTAAATCTCTGATGAAATTTGGGTGACTGTGGTGGACTATGTGGTCAACCCCGGTTTGACCTTGACAGAGGCTTGGCTGAGAGTGCAGCCCAATTTGAGCCGCTTCACTGTAGCATCCATCATCCGAACGTTCCAAATGAGAATAGGTTTGTACTGCAGACATTGGACCTCTCTACTACTTTTACCTCTTGAGTCGAACATAAAGCACAGTAAAGACTGTAGATTCCAATACATTCTGTAAGGGGAAACAAAGTAAATGTTTAATGTATTACTCATGAAATTGGGAGCTATACTACTTTGTAACATGTTTATCTTGTATACTGTATTACTGTAGTGTTTACTGTACTGTATGCTACTTTGTGTTTGTAGAACTGAAAGACAAAATGGAATGTGTCTATTTACAGATGAACAGGAGGCTGCCATTGTACAAATGGTAGTTGAAAATAATGCCATAAGACTGTGGGAAATCCACCAACCGGAAACCCTGCCATCTTTCATAACATCAGAGTGAGTTTATCAACCATGGCCCACATCCTTAAGAAACACCATCTTCGGATGAAGCAAATCTACAGAGTCCCATTTGAAAGGAATTCCCAAAGAGTGAAGGATAAACGGTACGAATATGTCCAAGTATGTAATGTAATAGTGTTGAAACATTGGAGACGCATTGATGTTGCCTGTAAACTTTACTATTCAGCCATTACAGTATTTACTGTCATTTCAGAGAATCAGAGTTGGATGTAAGTCCCATCCCCCAGGAACTTACATTCATAGATGAGGCTGGATTCAATTTAGCAAAGACGAGGAGGAGAGGAAGGAACATCATTGGTCAACACGCCATCATTGAGGTACTGTGCCTAGCCAGAGCGGGGAAATGTTCTCCACAGCCATCCCACCCTTGAACCATACAACACTGCCCATCTCCTTCATTTCCTGAACACCTTACATGACAATCTTTTTCAGCCAGAGCAGAGAGGGCAAGGTGATCCTGAGCAGCAAGTGTATGTTCTAATTTGGGACAACGTGAGTTTCCATCGGGCTGCTCATGTCACGGCTTTCGTCGGACGAAGAAGAGGAGTCATTGGACCAAAATGTGTTCTTTATTAGCTCAAATTGGCTGAACACTGAATACAAAATAACAATAAGAATAGCCAAAACAGTTGTGCAACCAACACGAAACAGAAAATAACCACCCACAACTAACAGGGGAAAACAGGCTACCTAAGTATGGTTCTCAATCAGAGACAACAACCACCCACAACTAACAGTGGGAAAACAGGCTACCTAAGTATGGTTCTCAATCAGAGACAACAACTACCCACAACTAACAGTGGGAAAACAGGCTACCTAAGTATGGTTCTCAATCAGAGACAACAACCACCCACAACTAACAGTGGGAAAACAGGCTACCTAAGTATGGTTCTCAATCAGAGACAACAACTACCCACAACTAACAGTGGGAAAACAGGCTACCTAAGTATGGTTCTCAATCAGAGACAACAACTACCCACAACTAACAGTGGGAAAACAGGCTACCTAAGTATGGTTCTCAATCAGAGACAACAACTACCCACAACTAACAGTGGGAAAACAGGCTACCTAAGTATGGTTCTCAATCAGAGACAACAACTACCCACAACTAACAGTGGGAAAACAGGCTACCTAAGTATGGTTCTCAATCAGAGACAACAACTACCCACAACTAACAGTGGGAAAACAGGCTACCTAAGTATGGTTCTCAATCAGAGACAACAACTACCCACAACTAACAGTGGGAAAACAGGCTACCTAAGTATGGTTCTCAATCAGAGACAACAACTACCCACAACTAACAGTGGGAAAACAGGCTACCTAAGTATGGTTCTCAATCAGAGACAACAACTACCCACAACTAACAGTGGGAAAACAGGCTACCTAAGTATGGTTCTCAATCAGAGACAACAACTACCCACAACTAACAGTGGGAAAACAGGCTACCTAAGTATGGTTCTCAATCAGAGACAACAACTACCCACAACTAACAGTGGGAAAACAGGCTACCTAAGTATGGTTCTCAATCAGAGACAACAACTACCCACAACTAACAGTGGGAAAACAGGCTACCTAAGTATGGTTCTCAATCAGAGACAACAACTACCCACAACTAACAGTGGGAAAACAGGCTACCTAAGTATGGTTCTCAATCAGAGACAACAACTACCCACAACTAACAGTGGGAAAACAGGCTACCTAAGTATGGTTCTCAATCAGAGACAACAACTACCCACAACTAACAGTGGGAAAACAGGCTACCTAAGTATGGTTCTCAATCAGAGACAACGACTACCCACAACTAACAGTGGGAAAACAGGCTACCTAAGTATGGTTCTCAATCAGAGACAACAACTACCCACAACTAACAGTGGGAAAACAGGCTACCTAAGTATGGTTCTCAATCAGAGACAACAACTACCCACAACTAACAGTGGGAAAACAGGCTACCTAAGTATGGTTCTCAATCAGAGACAACAACTACCCACAACTAACAGTGGGAAAACAGGCTACCTAAGTATGGTTCTCAATCAGAGACAACGAAAGACAGCTGTCTCTGATTGAGAACCATACCCGGGCAAAACATAGAAATACACAATCTAGACATACAAACATAGAATTCCCACCCACATCACACCCTGACCAAACAAAAAATAGAAATATACAAAGCAATCTACGGTGAGGGTGTGACAGCTCAGGTCTGCAACTGGTTTCATGACAATCCCAGATTTACAATTGTCTATCTCCCACCATATTCCCCATTTCTCAACCCCACTGAGGAGTTGTTTTCAGCATGGTGGTGGAAGGTGTATGATCGCAAACCCCAAGAACGTACAGCCCTTCTCCAGGCAATGGAGGGGCCCTGTGGTGACATTCCAGCAGAGTCCTGTCAGTTGTGAACACCAGAAGATATTTCCCCTGCTCTCTGGACCAAGGAGAATATCACCTGTGATGTTGATGAAAATCTGTGGCCGGACTAAAACAACAGACCACCCATATGTAGAATGTATGCACACATGACTGTAAGTCGCTTTGGATAAAAGCGTCTGCTAAATGGCATATATTATTATATTATATTAACAGACATTACTGATTTTTTTAGTATTTGTTTCTTGACTAATGATTTTAGTTTGACTGTATTTTGACAGTTTCTTCATCTATTCTGTACAATTGATCTAACATGTAGTACAAATAGGCCTATTTTTCTCCCGTTGCGTATGCAAAATATATTTACTGTATGTTTTAAGTTTTACTGTACAGTGGGGCAAAAAAGTATTTAGTCAGCCACCAATTGTGCAAGTTCTCCCACTTAAAAAGATGAGAGAGGCCTGTAATTTTCATCATAGGTACACTTCAACTATGACAGACAAAATAAGAAAAATAATCCAGAAAATCACATTGTAGGATTTTTAAACTGCTACAGACCTATATCTATCCTACCCTGCCTTTCCAAGGTCTTCGAAAGCCAAGTAAACAAACAGATTACCGACCATTTCGAATCCCACCATACCTTCTCCGCTATGTAATCTGGTTTCAGAGCTGGTCATGGGTGCACCTCAGCCACGCTCAAGGTCCTAAATTATATCTTAACCGCCGTCGATAAGAAACAATACTCTGCAGCCGTATTCATTGACCTGACCAAGGCTTTCAACTCTGTCAATCACCACATCCTCATTGGCAGACTCGACAGCCTTGGTTTCTCAAACGATTGCCTTGCCTGGTTCACCACTTCTCTGATAGAGTTCAGTGTGTCAAATCGGAGGGTCTGTTGTCCGGGCCTCTGGCAGTCTCTATGGGCATGCCACAGGGTTCAATTCTTGGATCGACTCTCTTCTCTGTATACATCAATGATGTCACTCTTGCTGCTGATGAGTCTCTGATCCACCTCTACGCAGACAACACCATTCTGTATACTTCTGGCCCTTCATTGGACACTGTGTTAACTAACCTCCAGACGAGCTTCAATGCCATTACAACTCTCCTTCCGTGGCCTCCAATTGCTCTTAAAAACAAGTAAAACTAAATGCATGCTCTTCAACCGATCGCTGCCTGCACCTGCCCGCCTGTCCAACATCACTACTCTGGACGGCTCTGACTTAGAATATGTGGACAACTACAAATACCTAGATGTCTCGTTAGACTGTAAACTCTCCTTCCAGACTCACATCAAACATCTCCAATCCAAAGTTAAATCTAGAATTGGCTTCCTATTTCACAACAAAGCATTCTTCACTCATGCAGCCAAACATACCCTTGTAAAACTGACCATCCTTCCAATCCTCGACTTCGGCGATGTCATTTACAAAATAGCCTCCAATACCCTAATCAATAAATTGGATGCAGTCTATCACAGTGACATCCGTTTTGTCACCAAAGCCCCATATACTACCCACCACTGCGACCTGTTGGCTGGCACTCACTTCATGCTCGTCACCAAACCCACTGGCTCCAGGTTATCTACAAGTCTCTGCTAGGTAAAGCCCTGCCTTATCTCAGCTCACTGGTCACCATAGCAGCACCCATCCGTAGCATGAGCTCCACCAGGTATATCTCACTGGTCACCCCCAAAGCCAATTCTTCCTTTGGCCGCCTCTCCTTCCAGTTCTCTGCTGCCAATGACTGGAACGAACTTCAAAAATCTCTGAAGCTGGAGACTCTTACCTCCCTCACTAGCTTTAAGCACCAGCTGTCAGAGCAGCTCACAGATTACTGCACCTGTACATAGCCCATCTATAATTTAGCCCAAACAACTACCTCTTTCCCTACTGTATTTATTTATTTTGCTCCTTTGCACCCCATTATTTCTACCTCTACTTTGCACATTCTTCCACTGCAAATCAACCATTCCAGTGTTTTACTTGCTATATTGTATTTACTTCACCACCATGGCCTTTTTTTTGCCTTTACCTCCCTTATCTCACCTCACTTGCTCACATTGTATATAGACTTATTTTTCTACTGTATTATTGACTGTATGTTTGTTTTACTCCATGTGTAACTCTGTGTTGTTGTATGTGTCGAACTGCTTTGTTTTATCTTGGCCAAGTCACAATTGTAAATGATAACTTGTTCTCAACTTGCCTACCTGGTTAAATAAAGGTGAGAAAAAAAATGTGAACGGGTTGGCAGGTAGCCTAGCGGCTAAGTGTACTGTATGTGTATGGGTTGGCAGGTAGCCTAGCGGCTAAGTGTACTGTATGTGTATGGGTTGGCAGGTAGCCTAGCGGCTAAGTGTACTGTATGTGTATGGGTTGGCAGGTAGCCTAGCGGCTAAGTGTACTGTATATGTATGGGTTGGCAGGTAGCCTAGCGGCTAAGTGTACTGTATGTGTATGGGTTGTCAGGTAGCCTAGCGGCTAAGTGTACTGTATGTGTATGGGTTGTCAGGTAGCCTAGCGGCTAAGTGTACTGTATGTGTATGGGTTGGCAGGTAGCCTAGCGGCTAAGTGTACTGTATGTGTATGGGTTGGCAGGTAGCCTAGCGGCTAAGTGTACTGTATGTGTATGGGGTGGCAGGTAGCCTAGCGGCTAAGTGTACTGTATGTGTATGGGTTGGCAGGTAGCCTAGCGGTTAAGAGAGTTGGACCAGCTCGAATCCCTGGTGAAAAATCGAGCGAGGCACTTAACCCTAATTGCTTCTGTAAATCGCTCTGGATTAGAGCGTCTGTAAATGACTAAAATGTCAAATGTACCTCTCATGCATTGCGACTGATGAGATTTCTTCTAGTCATTCTTTGTCCTAGTTTTCTGTTCATGATGTTGCCCATGGATGCTGGTCTCAAGTCAGTTTTTCTTCCAACGTCCCTAATGGTTGAGCTTAGAATGGCGAGTGTATAGTAGGCTTGGGCGGCAGCCAGATTTTCATATCAGCATGGTCCTTCTCTCATCCAGGGATTTACAGTATTACCGGCATTGCCCACAAAGGTTACTAAAAACGCACAAAAAGCTCATTGGGCCTCCATTACCAGAATGCTAACAAAATTAGCACAAACTAATAGCAAAATCACATAGAAGCTGTTAGCTAAATGGTAACAAGCGACAAAAAAGCACAGAATTAATTGCAAAGACAGGCAAATCCAGCTCATAAAGTTATACAAATATAGCTAGTAGCTACCGAATGTCTTTTTCAGTGAGTGTGGACATTTTAGAAGCAAAACTGAACGAAAGAAATTGTGCAAATAAACAAATTTGTGATGCATGGTTTTCTTAAAGGAGTCTAAGTGTAAATAACTCACACTAGAATGAGTCTAACTCTCTTGGGTGAGTAACCTGATTAGGGCATCCATCCACAGTGCTCAGAATGACAGATATCACATTTAGATGATTGTAATTCATATAAAAAAGAACATGCAAATCGAGGCTGCAACAATGTGCAGTCCTTCTTACCAGATTCTGATGTTCACTTTGAAGATGTTAGAGTGACTGTCAAGATTTACTTTTCCTCATCAACAAGATGAGTAACGTACAGCAGAATCACTAGCTTATGTTAATCTAATACACCCCCCCACCACCACCATAGTATAAAAGTTGATCTATTCTACTAGTCAGCTTGTCGAGAAAGGAATAGCCTATTCCAAACAAACTCTGGGACAGTTGTGGGACGACAGGTCCCAAATTCATACAACCAGTTACACCTAGGCTACATTTAAAAAAACTGTCCCATTGCAACAGATCAGAATGTTTAGCTTAAGATATTGATAAACTATCATTTCTTCACATTATAAGCGCAGCAATGCGCACAAGGCAGTAGGCTACGTGCAAATGTTTGTTCCATAATGCAATTAATGGGAAATTACTGTTGTCAAAAGGGACTCTGCACATGAGAATGGTTTCGTGTGACAGAGATGAACATACTGTCATGCCCTGGTCGAAGTATTTTGTGTTTTTCTTCATGTATTTGGTCAGGCCAGGGTGTGACATGGGTTTTTGTATGTGGTGTGTAGCTTAGTGGGATTGTAGCTTAGTGGGGTGTTCTAGGAGAGTCTATGGCTGTCTGAAGTGGTTCTCAATCAGAGGCAGGTGTTTATCGTTGTCTCGGAATGGGGAACCATATTTAGGCAGCCATATTCTTTGGTTGTGTTGTGGGTGATTGTCCTGAGTGTCTTGATGTCCTTGAGATGTGTTTAGTTGACACAAGTATAGGCTGTTTTCGGTTTGTTTATTGTTTTGTAGTGTTTATTCGTGGTTACGTTGTTTGATTAAACATGGATCGCAATATACACGCTGCAGTTTGGTCCGACTCTCCTTCACCATATGAAAACCGTGACAGAATCACCCACCACAGGACCAAGCAGCTTGTCTACAGGCAGGAGCAGCCCAAAGAGGAGAAGCGCAATAAGGATTTCTGGACATGGGAGGAAATCCTCGATGGGAGAGGACCCTGGGCTAAACCAGGGGAATATCGCCGCCCCAAGGAGGAACTAGGGGCGGAAAAGCGGAGAGCCGCTAAAGCGGAGAAGCGCTGGTATGAGGAGGCAGCACGGCGACGTGGATGGAAGCCCGGGAATCAGCCCCAAAAATTTATTGGGGGGAGGCTAACAGGGAGTATGGCTACGCCAGGTAGGAGACCTGCGCAAACTCCCTGTGCTTACCGGGGGGCTAGAAAGACCGGGCAGGCACCGTGTTATGCAGTGGTGCGCACGGTGTCCCCAGTGCGGGTGCATAGCCCGGTGCGGTATATTCCAGCTCCGCATATCGGCCGGGCTAGATTGAGCGTTGAGCCAAATGTCATGAAGCCAGCTCTACGCATCTGGTCCCCAGTGCGTCTCCTTGGGCCGGCTTACATGGCACCAGCCTTGCGCTCGGTGTCTCCGGTTCGCCTACATAGCCCAGTGCGGGCTATTCCACCTCGCCGCACTGGCAGGGCGACCGAGAGTATTCAACCAGGTAAGGTTGGGCAGGCTCGGTGCTCAAGAGCTCCAGTGCGCCTGCACGGTCCGGTCTATCCAGTACCACCTCCACACCCCAGCCCTCTGGTAGCAGCTCCCCGCACCAGGCTTCCTGTGCGTGTCCTCGGCCCAGTACCACCAGTGCCAGCACCACGCATCAGGCCTACAGTGCGCCTCGCCTCTCCTGCGTTGCCGGAGTCTCCCGCCTGTCCGGCGCTGCTGCCGGAGTCTCCCGCCTGTCCGGCGCTGCTGCCGGAGTCTCCCGCCTGTCCGGCGCTGCTGCCGGAGTCTCCCGCCTGTCCGGCGCTGCTGCCGGAGTCTCCCGCCTGTCCGGCGCTGCTGCCGGAGTCTCCCGCCTGTCCGGCGCTGCTGCCGGAGTCTCCCGCCTGTCCGGCGCTTCTTTTTACTCCTGAGCTTCTTTTTACTCCCGAGCTTCCCCTCAGTCCCGAGCTTCCCCTCAGTCCCGAGCTTCCCCTCAGTCCCGAGCTTCACCTCAGTCCCGAGCTTCACCTCAGTCTAGTGGGGTTCTGGGTGAGGAATACTAGGCCATGGTTGGCGGCGAGTGTGGACTATCTAGGGACGCAAGGAGAGGGGACTAAGACATTTACTGAATGGGGTCCATGTCCCGTGACGGAGCCGCCACCATGGACAGACGCCCACCCGGACCCTCCCTATTGATTTGAGGTGCGTTCGGGAGTCTGCACCTTGGGGGGGGGGGTTCTGTCACGACCTGGTCGAAGTATTTTGTGTATTCCTTCATGTATTTGGTCAGGCCAGGGTGTGACATGGGTTTTTGTATGTGGTGTGTAGCTTAGCGGGATTGTAGCTTAGTGGGGTGTTCTAGGAGAGTCTATGGCTGTCTGAAGTGGTTCTCAATCAGAGGCAGGTGTTTATCTTTGTCTCTGATTGGGAACTATATTTAGGCAGCCATATTCTTTGGTTGTGTTGTGGGTGATTGTCCTGAGTGTCTTGATGTCCTTGTGTTGTGTTTAGTTGACACAAGTATAGGCTGTTTTCGGTTTGTTTATTGTTTTGTAGTGTTTATTCGTGTTTACGTTGTTTGATTAAACATGGATCGCAATATACACGCTGCAGTTTGGTCCGACTCTCCTTCACCATATGAAAACCGTGACACATACAGTATCCGTTCAAAATGCAGAAAGAGAGGAGATCTAATAGGCTACTTTAAAGCAAGGTAAAAACAATTAAGTACACAGAGCTTTCAGGAAGTACTCAGGCCACTGGACTTTTTCTACATTTTGTTAGTTTATAGCTTTCTTATAAAAATTTATAAAATTGTTGCTTTTTCATCAATCAACACACAATACCCCATAATGACAAAGCAGAGACATTTTTGCTCATTTATAAAAATAAAAAAGGGAAAAAAAGGAAATAGATTGCAATGTGTTTTTTTTACCCCTTTTTCTCCCCAACTCGAAAGTCGTGCGTCCTCTGATACACAACCCAACCAAGCCGCACTGCTTCTTAACACAGCGTGCATCCAACCCGGAAGCCAGCCGCATCAATGTGTCAGAGGAAACACCGTGCACCTGGCCACCTTGGTTAGAGCGCACTGCGCCCGGCCCGCCACAGGAGTCGCTGGCGCGATGAGACAAGGACACCCCTACCGACCAAGCCCTCCCTAACCCGGACGACGCTAGGCCAATTGTGCGTCGCCCCACGGACCTCCCGGCCGCGGTGCAAACCCAGGGACTCTGATGGCACAGCTGGCGCTGCAGTACAGCGCCCTTAACCACTGCGCCACCCGGGAGGCCCTGCATAGCTCAATGTTATACACCTGTCAGCAACGGGTGTATAATGTTTTTTTTTTTAAAATGTTTGATAATTTATTAAAATTGAGTCTTGAGTCTTCTTGGGTATGATGCTACAAGCTTGGCACACCTATATTTGGGGAGTTTCTCCCATTCTTCTCTGCAGATCCTCTCAAGCTCTGTCAGGTTGGATGGGGAGCATTGCTGCACAGCTATTTTCAGGTCTCTTCAGAGATGTTCGATCAGGTTCAATTCCGGGCTCTGGCTGGGTCACTCAAGGACATTCAGAGACTTGTCCCGAAGCCACTCCTGTGTTACCTTGGCTGTATACTTAGGGTCTTGTCCTGCTGAAAGGTTGAAACTTTGCCCCAGTCTGAGGTCCTGAGTGCTGCGGATCAGGTTTTCATCAAAGATCTCTCTGTACTTGGCAACGATGAACAGAGCATCGATCTTTGTTTCCCAGTCCCTGCCGCTGAAAAACAACCCCACAGCATGATGGTGCCACCACCATGCTTCACTGTAGGTATGGTGCCAGGTTTCCTCCAGACATGACGTTTAGAATTCAGGCCAAAGAGTTCAATCTGGGTGTTGTTAGACAAGAGAATCTTATTTTCTCAAAGTCTGAGAGTCTTTAGGAACCTTTTGGGAAACTCCAAAGCGGGCTGTCATGTGCCTTTTACTGAGGAGTGGCTTCCGTCTGGCCACTCTACCTTAAAGGCCTGATTGGTGGAGTGCTGCAGAGATGGCGGCAGCGTAGCCTAGTGGTTAGAGCGTTGGACCGGAAGGTTGTGAGTTCAATCCCCCGAGCTGACAAGGTACAAATCTGTCGTTCTGCCCCAGAACAGGCAGTTAACCCACTGTTCCCAGGCCGTCATTGAAAATAAGAATATGTTCTTAACTGACTTGCCTGGTTAAATAAAGGTTAAAACATTTTTTTTTTAAATGGTTGTCCTTCTTGAAGGTTATCTCATTTCCACACAGGAACTCTGGAGATCTGTTAGAGTGACCATCTCATTCTTGGTCACCTCCCTGACCAAGGCCCATCTCCCCTGATTGTTCAGTTTGGCCAGGCAACCAGCTCTAGGAAGAGTCTTGGTGGTTCCAAACTTATTTTATTTAATAATGATGGAGGCCACTGTGTTCTTGGGAACCATCAATGCTGCAGAACGTTTTTTGGTACCTTTCACCTGATCTTAGCATATCTGATTCAGCTAGTTAAGGTCTTTGTTGAGCAGCTAATTAGTAGAGTCAGGTGTGTTAAATTAGGGTTGGACTGAAAACCCAGAGGACGGTAGATCTCCAGAAAGAGGGTTGGACTGAAAACCTACAGGACAGTAGCTCTCCAGGAAGAGGATTGGACTGAGAACCCAGAGGACGGTAGATCTCCAAGAAAAGAGTTGGGCAGCCCTGCCCTTAAGGTTATGATTCAGAGAGGATACACTGATCCTAGACCTGTGCTCACAGCCAGTGTTTTCTGTTACTCAGGTTAGATTTGTGTTATATCCCATAGTACTTAAGGTTGTGATTCAGAGAATATACACTGATCCTAGATCAGTGCTAACAGGCCAACTAGGCAGAGTGTTCTCTGTTATTCAGCTCAGTGAGAGGTCTTGTTCTGATTCTGACATCTAGCCAGTCAGACACTGGGCTAAGTTTGACAGATTCTCTTTGAAGCTAAAGCTAAACCACACCAGCCAGACTCCAGGCACTCTCTCACTCTCCATATCTCTTTCTCTCTCTTTGACTTCATTTTAATGGGCATGGTGTGTTCCTTCCCCTGCAGATGGAGATGTTTAGTTTTCCTCTCTTCCTCTCTCTCTCTCTTCATCACACTCTCTCTCTCTCTTCATCACACTCTCTCTCTCTCTTCATCACACTCTCTCTCTCTTCAACACACACTCTCTCTCTCTTCATCACACTTTCTCTCTCTTCATCACACACTCTCTCTCTTCATCACACTCTCTCTCTCTTCATCACACTCTCTCTCTCTTCATCACACTCTCTCTCTCTTCATCACACTCTCTCTCTCTTCATCACACTCTCTCTCTCTTCATCACACTCTCTCTCTCTTCATCACACTCTCTCTCTCTTCATCACACTCTCTCTCTCTTCATCACACTCTCTCTCTTCATCACACTCTCTCTCTCTTCATCACTCTCTCTCTCTTCATCACACTCTCTCTCTCTTCATCACACTCTCTCTCTCTTCATCACACTCTCTCTCTCTTCATCACACTCTCTCTCTTCATCACACTCTCTCTCTCTTCATCACACTCTCTCTCTCTTCATCACTCTCTCTCTCTTCATCACACTCTCTCTCTCTTCATCACACTCTCTCTCTCTTCATCACACTCTCTCTCTCTTCATCACACTCTCTCTCTCTTCATCACTCTCTCTCTCTCTCATCACACTCTCTCTCTCTTCATCACACTCTCTCTCTCTTCATCACACTCTCTCTCTCTTCATCACACACTCTCTCTCTTCATCACACTCTCTCTCTCTTCATCACACTCTCTCTCTCTTCATCACACTCTCTCTCTCTTCATCACACTCTCTCTCTCTTCATCACACTCTCTCTCTCTTCATCACACTCTCTCTCTCTTCATCACACTCTCTCTCTCTTCATCACACTCTCTCTCTCTTCATCACACTCTCTCTCTTCATCACACTCTCTCTCTCTTCATCACTCTCTCTCTCTTCATCACACTCTCTCTCTCTTCATCACACTCTCTCTCTCTTCATCACACTCTCTCTCTCTTCATCACACTCTCTCTCTTCATCACACTCTCTCTCTCTTCATCACACTCTCTCTCTCTTCATCACTCTCTCTCTCTTCATCACACTCTCTCTCTCTTCATCACACTCTCTCTCTCTTCATCACACTCTCTCTCTCTTCATCACACTCTCTCTCTCTTCATCACTCTCTCTCTCTCTCATCACACTCTCTCTCTCTTCATCACACTCTCTCTCTCTTCATCACACTCTCTCTCTCTTCATCACACTCTCTCTCTCTCTTCATCACACTCTCTCTCTCTTCATCACACTCTCTCTCTCTTCATCACACTCTCTCTCTCTTCATCACACTCTCTCTCTCTTCATCACACTCTCTCTCTCTCTTCATCACACTCTCTCTCTCTCTTCATCACACTCTCTCTCTCTCTTCATCACACTCTCTCTCTCTCTTCATCACACTCTCTCTCTCTCTTCATCACACTCTCTCTCTCTTCATCACACTCTCTCTCTCTTCATCACTCTCTCTCTCTCTTCATCACTCTCTCTCTCTTCATCACACTCTCTCTCTCTTCATCACACTCTCTCTCTCTTCATCACACTCTCTCTCTCTTCATCACTCTCTCTCTCTTCATCACTCTCTCTCTCTTCATCACACTCTCTCTCTCTCTTCATCACACTCTCTCTCTCTCTTCATCACACTCTCTCTCTCTCTTCATCACACTCTCTCTCTTCATCACACTCTCTCTCTCTTCATCACACTCTCTCTCTCTTCATCACTCTCTCTCTCTCTTCATCACTCTCTCTCTCTTCATCACTCTCTCTCTCTCTTCATCACACTCTCTCTCTCTTCATCACACTCTCTCTCTCTTCATCACACTCTCTCTCTCATCACTCTCTCTCTCTCTTCATCACACTCTCTCTCTCTCTTCATCACACTCTCTCTCTCTCTTCATCACACTCTCTCTCTCTTCATCACACTCTCTCTCTCTCTTCATCACACTCTCTCTCTCTCTTCATCACACTCTCTCTCTTCATCACACTCTCTCTCTCTTCATCACACTCTCTCTCTCTTCATCACACTCTCTCTCTCTTCATCACACTCTCTCTCTCTTCATCACACTCTCTCTCTCTTCATCACACTCTCTCTCTCTTCATCACTCTCTCTCTCTCTTCATCACTCTCTCTCTCTCTTCATCACACTCTCTCTCTCTTCATCACACTCTCTCTCTCTTCATCACTGGGGGCGGTCAGCCCTCAGCTGTGGTACATGGGACGGCCGGCCCTCAGCTGTGGTACATGGGACGGCCGGCCCTCTGCTGTGGTACATGGGACGGCCGGCCCTCTGCTGTGGTACATGGGACGGCCGGCCCTCAGCTGTGGTACATGGGACGGCCGGCCCTCAGCTGTGGTACATGGGACGGCCAGCCCTCAGCTGTGGTACATGGGACGGCCAGCCCTCAGCTGTGGTACGGGGGGCGGTCAGCCCTCTGCTGTGGTATGGAGGACGGCCAGCCCTCTGCTGTGGTACGGGGGACGGCCAGCCCTCAGCTGTGGTACGGGGGGCGGTCAGCCCTCAGCTGTGGTACGGGGGGCGGTCAGCCCTCTGCTGTGGTACAGGGGACGGCCAGCCCTCAGCTGTGGTACGGGGGCGGTCAGCCCTCAGCTGTGGTACAGGGGACGGCCAGCCCTCAGCTGTGGTACGGGGGCGGTCAGCCCTCAGCTGTGGTACGGGGACGGCCAGCCCTCAGCTGTGGTACGGAGGGGCGGTCAGCCCTCAGCTGTGGTACGGGGGGCGGTCAGCCCTCTGCTGTGGTACGGGGGACGGCCAGCCCTCAGCTGTGGTACGGGGGGCGGTCAGCCCTCTGCTGTGGTACAGGGGACGGCCAGCCCTCAGCTGTGGTACGGGGGGCGGTCAGCCCTCTGCTGTGGTACAGGGGACGGCCAGCCCTCAGCTGTGGTACAGGGGACGGCCTGCCCTCTGCTGTGGTACAGGGGACGGCCAGCCCTCAGCTGTGGTACGGGGGGCGGTCAGCCCTCTGCTGTGGTACAGGGGACGGCCAGCCCTCAGCTGTGGCTGCCGCGGGAACCCTACTTCTCTCTATCCAGGTGAGGTAGAGCAGCTTCATGTAACCCTAACCTCTACAGGCTCGCACACATTGCACACGATCGTTCAGCGCGCTGTGTTTTAGGGAACACCTGCTGTAGACGTCTGACTGCCGACATTGTTCACGCGATTCTACATGTCAAATCGGTTCACAAATTCTCAAATGAGGTTCAGAGGTGCTCTGTACTCTGGGCCAGCAAACGCTACTGGTGTGTCTGAGCCCACACTTTCCAATTCCGTGAGAAAAATGGGACACCATCGTAAGGTTAGAATACGGAGATGTACATCGAGAAACAAGTTTTCATATTTTACTCATTCCAGTGTTTCCCCTGGATTGGTTCGATTTAGGCGGTGTGCAGAAGCTCACAAAGCAAACATCATCCAAGGTTGCCGTTACTCACATTTATAAGGTTGTCACTATTCACATAAAATAAAATAAATTGTCTAGACGGAGTGGATCACAATTAGGCTGGGAAGTTTCAATTCTACCACGGGTCTTTGCGGGAGTGATTTTTCATGTTTTGTGTTAGGCCTATGTTCAGGGTTTGTCTGTCTGTTGCAGGTTTGAATGAATGGGACCATGTGTTCCATGCAGCTAAAAGAACAACTGTTTCTCATCTACAGCTATACAACCAGGAAACTGTGGGTCCACTCCTTCTAGCTGGCATTCTTCCCAACATGACTCAACTCGCTTTGAAGTTAAACAAACACAAAAGTGACAGTCCAAACTTGTCGAGGAGGGAAGAAAAATAGAGAGACAGGGAGACAGAAAAAGAGAGAGAGAGAAAGAACAAGAGAGAGAGGGGAGAGAGGGAGAGAAAGAACAGAGAGACAGGGAGAGGGGAAAGAGACAGGGAGAGGGGAAAGAGACAGGGAGACAGAAAAAGAGAGAGAGAGAAAGAACAAGAGAGAGAGGGAGAGAGAGGGAGAGAAAGAACAAGAGAAAGAGGGAGAGAGAAAGAGTGTGAGAGAGAGAAAAAGAGAGAGAGAAAGAACAAGAGAAAGAGGGAGAGAGAAAGAGTGTGAGAGAGAGAAAAAGAGAGAGAGAAAGAACAAGAGAGAGGGAGAGAAAGAGGTTGAAGGGGAGAGAGAGCGCACCCCATAACACTGCATAACACCGTAAAAAAAAGCAGTGTATCCTAGCAACAAGACTGCGTAGTATTAGAACCTGCTTGCGCTGCAGTATCCTTCCTCTTTGCACTGAGATCGGCAACCTTGAGCCCCCTCATCCCCATCCCAGACCCCCTGCTGCTACCAGCCCCCGTCAAAACCCAGAGGGTAACTTTCATCCCCCTTCCGTTTAGATGTTTTGATTTTTACACCCCATAGGGTAGCTTGTGGCACCCCTCGCTAGGAAACTAGTCGACCAATAGCTCTTCTTCTAAAGGGATACTGGGTTCATAGCCTGGTAATAGATAGTATACTGTAAGCTATGCAGCAGTACGTGCCGTGTATATTAAAGAGTATGTGAATATCTAGCTTGTCTAATCGTCCGAACATAGAGCTGAAAGCCCTACATTGTCTCAGCAGAGCAGAAAACATCAATGGCTAGAGATAGTTTCCAAAAAACACATTTTGCTCATGTTCATCTCATCGTATCTACTCCGGAGCAAACCAAGAAGACCAGGAATATGGAAGATGGCTGATGAATCTCGGCTCTTTTGTGGAAGAGGCAAGGAATCAAGCAATCAAGGATTCAATAAAATACTTTTAAAGATTCACCCAATCATTAGATCAGTCAAGGAGATTGTTCTGTAGTAGGCCACAGTGGTGATCTGATCATCGTCAATGATCATCATCGTTGTTACCACCAGACAGAGAGAGATCAGAGATCTGAGAGAAACACTCTAGCCATCTTTCACCAAATATACAGTAAGGTAACATTTTCCCATGTAGGCTTAACCTTACAACAAGATGAAAGCCATTGTGAATGGTCAAAATCAACTGAGTTCCCGAAAAACAGACAGAAAAAGAGATATGTGTGTGTGTGTGTGTGTGTGTGTGTGTGTGTGTGTGTGTGTGTGTGTGTGTGTGTGTGTGTGTGTGTGTGTGTGTGTGTGTGTGTGTGTGTGTGTGTGTGTGTGTGTGTGTGTGTGTGTGTGTGTGCGTGTGTGTGTGTGTGCGTGTGTGTGTGTGTGTGTGTGTAATCTAAATGAGATATTGTTTAGAGACCAAAGAGGATCTCTCTCTAATTGGCAGATAGATGTATCATCTCCTTTCAGTGTTAGGAGATGACCCCATATTGGGAAGAACTCTGCACCGCAACAACCACAGAACTGTGATGCTAAAATCAAACGTATAATATCATGTTGTGTACTCACAACTTTTTATATTTTTTATTTAACATCTCTCTCTCACAGATGATATAATGGCAAATAATATGTTTCACTTCAATCTCTCCAACCTCTCTCTATCTCTCTCTAGGTCCCTAGAGGTTGGCTGTCTAGCGTTGCCTTCTAGCATGGGGGCCTAGTGTTTAAGCTAGTAGGAGATTGTAGTTAATGCATAAGATAGCTTACAACTGTAGACCTAACCATGTGGTCAGCTGTAGACCTAACCAGGTGGTCAGCTGTAGACCTAACCAGGTGGTCAGCTGTAGACCTAACCAGGTGGTCAGCTGTAGACCTAACCAGGTGGTCAGCTGTAGACCTAACCAGGTGGTCAGCTGTAGACCTAACCATGTGGTCAGCTGTAGACCTAACCAGGTGGTCAGCTGTAGACTTAACCAGGTGGTCAGCTGTAGACCTAACCAGGTGGTCAGCTGTAGACCTAACCAGGTGGTCAGCTGTAGACCTAACCAGGTGGTCAGCTGTAGACTTAACCAGGTGGTCAGCTGTAGACCTAACCAGGTGGTCAGCTGTAGACCTAACCAGGTGGTCAGCTGTAGACCTAACCAGGTGGTCAGCTGTAGACCTAACCAGGTGGTCAGCTGTAGACCTAACCACTCAGAGAAACAGCCTTTTCATAATGATCCGATCCAGACATTTTGTATTATGGCTTTTCCCCTATAAGCTCTTTACAATGTGTCCATGGAGACTAAATCCTTGGGGGTAGAAACAGCCTGTTCTCTTTATACTCTAAAGGCATTTACATTTTGATCATATCATCCTGTAAACTGGCACAGGTGCGTCTAGTGTCCAGTGACCTTAATATCTCCATGTCTGATGTAGGCTACGCTGTTGGGACTCACTTCAGACTGTGTGTGTGTGTGTGTGTGTGTGTGTGTGTGTGTGTGTGTGTGTGTGTGTGTGTGTGTGTGTGTGTGTGTGTGTGTGTGTGTGTGTGTGTGTGTGTGTGTGTGTGTGTGTGTGTGTGTGTGTGTCTCAAACGCCAATTGTTTCAGGAAGCCTTCCACAAGCTTCCCACAATAAGTTGGGTGAATTTTGGCCCATTCCTCCTGACAGAGCTGGTGTAAATGAGTCAGGTTTGTAGGTCTCCTTGCTCGCACACGCTTTTTCAGTTCTGCCCACAAATGTTCTATGGGATTGAGGTCAGGGCTTTGTGATGGCCACTCCAATACCTTGACTTTGTTGTCCTTAAGCAATTTTGCCACACCTTTGGAAGTATGCTTGGGGTCGTTGTCTATTTGGAAGACCCATTTGCGACCAAGCTTTGACTTCCTGACTGATGCTTTGAGATGTCGCTTCAATATATCCACATAATTTTCCACCCTCATGATTCCATCTATTTTGTGAAGTGCAACAGTCCCTCCTGCAGCAAAGCAACTCCACAACATGATGCTGCCACCCCCGTGCTTCATGGTTGGGATGGTGTTCTTCGCCTTGCAAGCCTCCCCCTTTTTCCTCCAAACATAACGATTGTCATTATGGCCAAACAGTTCTAATTTTGTTTCATCAGACCAGAGGACATTTCTCCAAAAGTAGATATTTATCCCCATGTGCAGTTGCAAACCGTAGTCTGCCTTTTTTAAGGCGGTTTTGGAGCAGTGGCTTCTTCCTTGCTGAGCGGCCTTTCAGGTTATGTTGATATAGGACTTGTTTTACTGTGGATATAGATACTTCTGTACCTGTTTCCTCCAGCATCTCCACAAGGTCCTTTGCTGTTGTTCTGGGATTGATTTGCACTTTTCGCACCAAAGTACGTTCATCTCTAGGAGACAGAACGCGTCTCCTTCCTGAGCGGTATGATGGCTGCATGGTCCCATGGTGTTTATACTTGTGTACTATTGTTTGTACAGATAATTGTGGTACCTTCAGGTGTTTGGAAATTGCTCCCAAGGATGAACCAGACTTGTGGAGGTCTACAATTTGCTTTCTGAGGTCTGAGGGCTGGTTTCTTTTCATTTTCCCATGATGTCAAGCAAAGAGGCACTGAGTTTGAAGGTAGGCCTTGAAATACATCCACAGGTACACCTCCAATTGACTCAAATTATGCCAATTACCCTATCAGAAGCTTCTAAAGCCATGACATCACTTTCTGGAATTTTCCAAGCTGTTTAAAGGCACAGTCAACTTAGTGTATGTAAACTTCTGACCCACTGGAATTATGATCAAATCAAATCAATTTATATAGCCCTTCTTACATCAGCTGATGCCACAAAGTGCTGTACAGAAACCCAGCCTAAAATCCCAAACAGCAAGCAATGCTGGTGTAGAAGTACCTGATACAGTGAGTTATGAGTTAAACAATCTTTCTTTAAACAATTGTTGGAAAATTACTTGTGTCATGCACAAAGTAGATGTCCTAACCAACTTGCCAAAACTACAGTGTGTTAACAAGACATTTGTGGAGAGGTTGAAAAACGAGTTTTAATGACTCCAACCTAAGTGTATGTAACTTCCGACTTCAACTGTACAGGCCTAAAGGCAGAGACAATAAGACAACAGTGTAAATTCAACCACAACTTTGTTTCATCACAAAACCAGTGAGCAACATCTGTCTAGTGAAGCTTGGTTTTCAACAAAGCATATTGTATGTAACAAACAGGTCAAGCAAGTTCATGTTTTCAACATTTCTTGATCACTAAAAAACAAGGAGAGTTACCACAAGTCGCAAAGCTAACAGGAAATGCCTCCACTATTCCAGCATCATTTCAACATCTAATCACCCGTGCTTAGTCTAATACAGTGACAACTAAAAGATACCAAAAACAATTTAGTCCAATCAACGTAAACTAAATATGATGTGGCTGTCCATGTTTCTGATGTGTGTGTGTGTGTGTGTGTGTGTGTGCAAGTAGTAAAAACATGTTGACTCACCCTACTGGTTGAGAAACACCTCCTCTCTTTTATGTTGATGAAACAGTCTATCACTGTCATACAGAACACACTTACATTTTTTGTTGTCCTAGGCTACATGGCTAAAATGCTTGCTTTACTAGCCTATCTTCCATTCATGGGCAACGTTAGCTAGTTAACATTAGCCTTCTACATCTAGCTACATATTGAACTTCCATCCTCTCAGGCCAGGGGCACAATGTATGAATTAATGATTGGATCACAATCGCCATTATAATCATTGTCCAGTACAGAGAATTAAGTGAAACCACAAGTCCAAATCCCCATCTCCATCCATGGACACATTTAGGAAAATGAATATTTTAGTTAGCTAGCCACTGGAGAACAACAAAACAATGAGATGCAACAAGTCAAGTTGTTTCTGTCAATAACATATTTCTCTCGATGCGATTTGATAGGAGTGACGCCAAATCCAAACTGGCTTCCCGTGACACTTTTTTTGGTGCGCCAGGACCAATCACAGCCGAGCTCACTCAGTTTAACTCAACGCTGATTGGCTACTATTTTATACCTTTTTTTTAATCAAGGGAGGTCAAACACTCGCTGGCTTCCCTTGCATTCAATGCTACGGGCGGCAAAAATGTCATACTCTTTTGGACCAGATAGCATCAGATAGATGGCCTACCCATACAGAGACAGAGGGGCGCTGTTCGCTCGCTCAGATGCTTTCTCCGGTGAGATACATTCAGCCTCTTGAGAACTAAAGGAAAATTATGAAACAGAGAGACGAAAGATAAATTATTAATATATTATAATTCTTGGTAAATGTTTTGGTGAAGCCTGGCTACCCTTGGCCTCCATGAAAACACGCCACTCACTAGACTCATCTGAACGTCCCCTGGTACCAGTTGAAAAAAATGAATGGAAGTATATACCGAGACTGTTCAGCGCCAAAAATAAGGGGTTAAATACATGAAGCTAAATGATCGCTGGTATGACCTACTTTAAACAATTCCATATAGCTTATAACCCCACCTCATTACTTAATAGAAGCCTGCTGCTGAGAGACAGAGTTCTCTGGGGAAGGCTGTGTGAATGTCTGCTGAGAGACAGACTTCTCTGGGGAGGGCTGTGTGAGTGTCTGCTGAGAGGCAGAGTTCTCTGGGGAAGGCTGTGTGAGTGTCTGCTGAGAGACAGACTTCTCCGGGGAAGGCTATGTGAGTGTCTGCTGAGAGACAGACTTCTCCGGGGAAGGCTGTGTGAGTGTCTGCTGAGAGGCAGAGTTCTCTGGGGAGGGCTGTGTGAGTGTCTGCTGAGAGGCAGAGTTCTCTGGGGAAGGCTGTGTGAGTGTCTGCTGAGAGCCTGAGACTGCTCTTCTCTGCAATCTGAATGGCCTGTGAAACTCTCATATATACAGAGGGATAGAGGGATGAATGAAAGGGATGACTGATAAAGGGATGACTGCTTGATGTACTGGAGAAAACAAACGCTTTCAACCCCGATTCCTGAGCTTGGTTTTCTGAGCAGGCAGTGGACAAGCGTTTAAAGTCCCTCCTCTGCTTTGTCTGGAGAACAATACCCCCTAGCCAGATGGCCAAGCATTCCCAAGGCAGAAGAGGGAGACACTACGAACCCAACAACCCCACAATCTCTTATAAGACCCCCATGGGGGGAGCACAAAGTCTGGAAGCCATGCTAGGACTGACTCAAATCAAAACAGAATGCCATTGCTTTTGCTGTCCAAGTTTCAGAAACAGGACTAATCCACTGTTGGAACTCCTGGAACAAGTCAGAGAGAGAAGAGATCCCCACTCCAAACCCTGACCCTTCGCCACCCAAAACCCAACTTCCTTCATCTCATTAGGTAATACAAGGGAAATTATAGTTAGAGAGAAATGTCTGACTTAAGGTCTGCCTCAAATCAAATGAAAACAGAAAGTGTTTCCAGAAAGTTCCAGTCTACTCTTGGCACCTGGGAGAATGAGAGCGGGCTGTAGCGCAGCAAGAGGAAATGACTGTTCAGTAAACCAGAGCGTTCCATAACCATTCAACAACCCTTCCTGAAGATAGAAACAACAATTTCACTTCTCAACAATCAATTCCAGATGGCTCACTCTTCACCCGTTTAAACGTCTCTATGGTTGCATTCCAAACAGAACCCCATTTCTCATCTAGGTTCCATTCCAAACAGAACCCTATTTCTCATCTAGGTTCCATTCCAAACAGAACCCTATTTCTCATCTAGGTTCCATTCCAAACAGAACCCCATTTCTCATCGAGGTTCCATTCCAAACAGAACCCTATTTCTAATCTAGGTTCCATTCCAAAGTGCATCTTATTTCTCATCTAGGTTCCATTCCAAACAGAACCCTATTTCGCATCTAGGTTCCATTCCAAACTGCATCCTATTTCTCATCTAGGTTCCATTCCAAACAGAACCCTATTTCTCATCTAGGTTCCATTCCAAACTGCATCCTATTTCTCATCTAGGTTCCATTCCAAACTGCATCTTATTTCTCATCTAGGTTCCATTCCAAACAGAACCCTATTTTTCATCTAGGTTCCATTCCAAACTGCATCTTATTTCTCATCTAGGTTCCATTCCAAACAGAACCATATTTCTCATCTAGGTTCCATTCCAAACTGCATCCTATTTCTCATCTAGGTTCCATTCCAAACAGAACCCTATTTCTCATCTAGGTTCCATTCAAACTGCAAATCTGGTTCATTCTTCTTATTTCTCATCTAGGTTCCATTCCAAACAGAACCCTATTTCTCATCTAGGTTCCATTCCAAACAGAACCCTATTTCTCATCTAGGTTCCATTCCAAACAGAACCCTATTTCTCATTTAGGTTCCATTCCAAACAGAACCCTATTTCTCATCTAGGTTCCATTCCAAACAGAACCCTATTTCTCATTTAGGTTCCATTCCAAACTGCATCCTATTTCTCATCTAGGTTCCATTCCAAACTGCATCCTATTTCTCATCTAGGTTCAATTCCAAACAGAACCATATTTCTCATCTAGGTTCCATTCCAAACTGCATCCTATTTCTCATCTAGGTTCCATTCCAAACAGAACCCTGCCATTCCAAACAGAACCCTATTTCTCATCTAGGTTCCATTCCAAACAGAACCCTATTTCTCATCTAGGTTCCATTCCAAACAGAACCCTATTTCTCATCTAGGTTCCATTCCAAACAGAACCCTATTTCTCATCTAGGTTCCATTCCAAACAGAACCCTATTTCTCATCTAGGTTCCATTCCAAACTGCATCCTATTTCTCATCTAGGTTCCATTCCAAACAGAACCCTATTTCTCATCTAGGTTCCATTCCAAACTGCATCCTATTTCTCATCCTATTTCTCATTTTCAGGGACCTGCAAGGGCAGGGTGTACTGGTGTGTATATAGATGATATTCTAGAAGCTCAGCCCGGCGGAGCGAAACTATGATGTGGGGGACCGGGAGCTGTTGGCTGTTGTCAAGGCTCTGAAGGCGTGGAAGCATTGGCTTGAGGGGGCTAAACACTCTTTCCTCATTTGGACTACATCCGGGCGGCGAGGAGACTGAACCCTGGCCAGGCAAGGTGGGACATGTTTTTCACCCGTTTTGTTTTCACCCTCTCCTACAGACCAGGTTCCCAGAACGTTAAGGCAGGTGCACTGTCCAGGATGTATGACACAGAGGAGTGGTCCACGAATCCCACTCCCATACTTCCGGCTTCTTGTCTGGTGGCACCGGTGGTATGGGAGGTGGACGCGGACATTGAGTGGGCGTTACATACAGAGCCCACTCCCCCACAGTGTCCAGTTGGGTGTCTGTACGTTCCGTCTGATGTCAGAGATTGTTTGATCTGTTGGGCCCACACGTCACCCTCCTCTGGTCATCCTGGCATCGGTCGGACAGTGCTCTGTCTTAGTGGGAAGTACTGGTGGCCCACTTTAGCTAAGGACGTGGGGGTTTATGTTTCCCCCTGCTCGGTGTGCGCCTAGTGCAAGGCACCTAGTCACCTGCCCAGGGGGAAATGACAACCCCTACCCGTTCCACGACGGCCGTGGTCACACCTATTGGTGGATTTTGTGACGGATCTTCCTCCGTCACAAAGAAACACCACGATCCTGGTCGTTGTGGATCGGTATTCTAAGTCCTGCCATCTCCTTTCTTTGCCCGGACTCCCTACGGCTCTACAGACTGCGGAGGCCCTGTTCACCCACGTCTTCCGGCACTACGGGGGGTGCCTGAAGATATCGTTTCTGATCGGGATCCCCAGTTCACATCTAGAGTCTGGAGGGCGTTTATGGAACGCCTGGGGGTCTCGGTCAGCCTCACCTCAGGTTTTCACCCCGAGAGTAACGGACAGGTGGAGAGAGTTAACCAGGGTGTGGGTAGGTTTCTGCGGTCCTATTGCCAGGACCGGCTGGGGGAGTGGGAGGCTTTCATCCCCTGGGCAGAGATGGCCCAAAACTCTGTTGTGTCTTTACTATCATTAAATTGAAGACTTTGTTTTGTGGAAAGGTTTCTACATAGAACCCAAAAGGGTTGTAATCTGAAACCGAAATGGTTCTATCTGGAACCAATGGGGGCAGCCGAAGAACCCTTTTAGGTTCCAGATAGCACCTTTTCATCTAAGAGTGTAGAGTTTTTTTGAGAGGTCTCGAGTCTTGTGCCACCTTGACATTCCTCTGGAGGAGAGGACAACCTTAAATCTGCATAATATCTCAATTCAAGGTGACGGTTAGGTGTAGACTATGCTGAGTGACTCCTATTCAAAAACTTTGCGATCGAAAATGCTGACAACTAAAAAATATGCCACATAGGGTCCTCCCGAGGACAACAACTTGCTGACTTTTGGTTGGCAGGCCGTTTCTCTAAAGGTCACCTGAAGTGTGTCTGCCAGACAGAATGGGTATTGCCGAGGTCATGGTTTGCTGTGTCTAATAGACAGAATGGGTATTGCTGAGGTCATGGTTTACAGTGTGTAGCCAGCCAACTAGAGGCTTGTCACCGTGCCACCTGGCCCCATCATCGACACCTTTCTATTCTCTATCTCATCTCATCCCAACACAGCAGGCCAGAGATCGATGTGATGGTCTCGTCTCGACCACTGCATTCTGCTACACTCATCAAAACCATGGTGTTTATAGACCACCAAGGACAGGGTATAAAGAGTCCCTGAACATTTTGTGGTGCTGAAAGATTAACGTATCACTTTAACTGGGCCAAGGCTATTTTCATCTGCTACCTTGTGTTTTCTCACATTATAATGTCACCATGACGACTGATGATTATCATCAATAGGTAACACACTGACATACTTAGATATAGGTTCACTAAGGATGTGTCATTGTGACCGCAGCCTGTGTGTCACATTTTTCTTAGAATCCTAGAATTCTGGCAACATCCATTGAACCATGAAACCAACACACACACACACCTCGGGAGATTATGTCATTCTCAGTTGGTTAACCAGCGTGCTGCCTAACCCCACCACACCCATCCCTCTCCTACACTCCACCCCTTCCTCATCCACCTCCACCACTCCATCTCTTTCTCATCCCCCTCCTCCACTCCACTCCACCCCTTCCTCATCCCCCTCCTCCACTCCACCCCTTCCTCATCCCCCTCTCTCTCCCTCCACTCCACCCCTTCCTCACCCCCCTCTCTCTCTCTCTCCCTTCCTCACCCCCTCTCTCTCTCTCCCTCCACTCCGCCCCTTCCTCATCCCCCTCTCTCTCTCTCCCTCCACTCCACCCCTTCCTCATCCCCCTCTCTCTCTCCCTCCACTCCACCCCTTCCTCATCCCCCTCTCCCCCTACTCCACCCCTTTCTCATCCCCCTCCTCCACTCCACCCCTTCCTCAACCCCCTCCTCCACTCCACCACTCCACCCCTTCCTCATCCCCCTCTCTCTCCCTCCACTCCGCCACTTCCTAATCCCCCCTCTCTCTCTCCACTCCAACCCTTCCTCATCCACCTCCACCACTCCACCCCTTCCTTATCCCCCTCCTCCTCCACTCCACCCCCCTCTCATCCCCTTCCTCATCTCCCTATCTCTCTCTCTCTCCCCTCTACTCCACCCCTTTCTCATCCCCTCCTCCCTCCACCCCTTCCTCATCCCCCTCTCTCTCCCTCCACTCCACCCCTTCCTCATCCCCCTCTCTCTCTCTCTCCCTCCACTCTGCCCCTTCCTCACCCCCCCCTCTCTCTCTCCCTCCACTCCGCCCCTTCCTCATCCCCCTCTCTCTCTCTCTCCCTCCCACTCCACCTTCCTCATCCCCCTCTCTCTCCCTCCACTCCACCCCTTCCTCATCCCCCCTCTCTCCCTCTACTCCACCCCTTTCTCATCCCTCTCCTCCACTCCACCCCTTCCTCAACCCCCTCCTCCACTCCACCCCTTCCTCATCCCCCTCTCTCTCCCTCCACTCCGCCCTTCCTCATCCCTCTCTCTCTCTCCCTCCACTCCAACCCTTTTTCATCCACCTCTCTCCCTCCACTCCACCCCTTCCTCCTTCCCCCCCTCTCTCTCTCCCTCCACTCCACCCACCCCTTCCTCATCCCCCTCTCTCTCTCTCCCCCCTCCACTCCACCCCTTCTCATCCCCCTTCTCATCCCCCTCTCTCCCTCCACTCCAACCCTTCCTCATCCACCTCTCCCTCCACTCCGCCCCTTCCTCATCCCCCTCTCTCTCTCCCTCCACCCCTCCACCCCCTCTCTCTCTCCCTCCACTCCACCCCTTCCTCGTCCCCCCTCTCTCTCCCCCCCCCCTCCACTCCACCCCTTCCTCACCCCTCATCCCCTCTCTCTCCCTCCACTCCACCCCTTCCTCATCCCCCTCTCTCTCCCTCCACCCCTTCCTCATCCCCCTCTCTCTCTCTCCCACCCCTTCCTCATCCCCCTCTCTATCTCTGTCTCTCTCTCTCCACCCCTTCCTCATCCCCCCCTCTCTCTCCCTCCCTCCCTCCACCCCTTCCTCATCCCCCCTCTCTCTCTCTCCACCCCCTCTTCTCTCACCCCCCTTCCTCATCCCCCTCTCCCTCCTCCACCCCTTCCTCATCCCCCCTCTCTCTCCCTCATCCCCCTCTCTCCCTCCACCCCCTTCCTCATCCCCCCTTCCTCTCTCTCTCTCTCTCCACCCCTTCCTCATCCCCCTCTCTCTCTCTCTCTCTCCCATCCCCCTCTCTCCACCCCTTCCTCATCCCCCTCTCTCTCTCCACCCCTTCCTCATCCCCCTCTCTCTCTCCACCCCTTCCTCACCCCTCTCCTCCCTCCACTCCACCCCTCCCCCCCTCTCTCTCTCTCTCCCTCCACCCACCCCTTCCTCATCCCCCCTCTCTCTACCCCTTCCTCATCCCCTCTCTCTCTCCCCACCCCTTCCTCTCTCTCTCTCCCTCCACCCCTTCCTCACCCCCCCTCTCTCTCCCTCATCCCCCTCCCTCTCTCTCTCTCATCCCCCCCTCTCCTCTCCACTCCACTTGAATGTATTTCCTTCTTAATGCCTTTAAGCCAATCAGTTGTGTTGTGACAGGGTAGGGGTGGTATACAGAAGATAGTCCTATTTGGTAAAACACCAAGTCCATATTATTGCAAGAACAGCTCGAATAAGAAAATATAAACAACAGTCCTTCATTACTCTAAGACATGAAGGTCAGTCAATTCAGAAAATTACTAGACCTCTGAAAGTTTATTCAAGCGCAGTCACAAAAACCATCAAGCGCTGTGATGAAACTGGCTCTCGTGAGAACACCCACAGGAAAGGAAGACCCACAGATACCTCCGCTGCAGAGGATAAGTTCATTACCAGCCTCAGAAATGGCAGCCCAAATAAATGCTTCACAGAATTCAAGTAACAGACACATCTCAACATCACCTGTTCAGAGGAGACTGCATGAATCAGGCCTTCAAATACAACAGGTGTAGTGGACCTTACTGTGAAATGCTTACCTACAAGCCTTTAACCAACAATGCAGTTTTAAGACAAATAAGTGTTAAGTAAAAAATAGATAAGTACATTTTTTTAAATAATTACAGGAGCAAGGCTATATACAGGGGGTACCATTACAGAGTCAATGTATGGGGGCACCAGGTTAGTTGAGGTAATATGTACATGTAGGTAGAGTTAAAGTGGCTATGCATAGATAATCACCAGAGAGTAGCAGCAGCGTAAAAGGGGGGGGCATTCTGTCACGTTCTGACCATATTTCTGTTATTTTATTCTTTGTTTTAGTATGGTCAGGGCGTGAGTTGGGGTGGGCAGTCTATGTTTGTTTATCTATGTTGGTTTTTGTGTTCGGCCTAGTATGGTCCTCAATCAGAGGCAGGTGTCGTTAGTTGTCTCTGATTGAGAATCATACTTAGGTAGCCTGGGTTTCACTTTTGGTTTGTGGGTGTTTGTTTCCGTGTGAGTGTTTGGGCCACACGGTACTGTTTGTTTCTGTGTGAGTTTTGGGCCACACGGTACTGTTTGTTTCTGTTTGTGGGTGTTTGTTTCCATGTTTGTTTCTGTGTGAGTGTTTGGGCCACACGGTACTGTTTGTTTCTGTGTGAGTGTTTGGGCCACACGGTACTGTTTGTTTCTGTGTGAGTGTTTGGGCCACACGGTACTGTTTGTTTCTGTGTGAGTGTTTGGGCCACACGGTACTGTTTGTTTGTGGGTGTTTGTTTCCGAGTGTTTGGGCCACACGGTACTGTTGGTTTGTGGGTGTTTGTTTCTGTGTGAGTGTTTTTGGGCCAGTGTTTGGGCCACGGTACTGTTGGGTTGTGGGTGTTTGTTTCCGTGTGAGTGTTTGGGCCACACGGTTCTGTTGGTTTGTGGGTGTTTGTTTCCGTGTGAGTGTTTGGGCCACACGGTTCTGTTGGTTTGTGGGTGTTTGTTTCCGTGTGAGTGTTTGGGCCACACGGTTCTGTTGGTTTGTGGGTGTTTGTTTCCGTGTGAGTGTTTGGGCCACACGGTACTGTTGGTTTGTGGGTGTTTGTTTCCGTGTGAGTGTTTGGGCCACACGGTACTGTTGGTTTGGGTGTTTGTTTCTGTGTTTTTGTTTGTTGGTTGGTGGGTGTTTGTTTCCGTGTGAGTGTTTGGGCCACACGGTACTGTTGGTTTGTGGGTGTTTGTTTCTGTGTGAGTGTTTGGGCACGGTACTGTTGGTTGGTGGGTGTTTGTTTCCGTGTGAGTGTTTAGGCCACACTGTTGGTTTGTGGGTGTTTGTTTCTGTTGTTTAGGCCACACGGTACTGTTGGTTTGTGGGTGTTTGTTTCCGTGTGAGTGTTTAGGCCACACGGTACTGTTGGTTTGTGGGTGTTTGTTTCTGTGTGAGTGTTTAGGCCACACGGTACTGTTGGTTTGTGTGTGTTTGTTTCTGTGTGAGTGTTTAGGCCACACGGTTCTGTTTCGGTTTTAGTTTTGTTCACATCGTTTATTGTTTTGTATTTCAGTGTTCAGTTCGTTTTGAATAAATCATCATGAACACTTACCACGCTGCGCTTTGGTCCGATCCTTCTTCCACCTCTGAATGCCGTTACAAATGAAAATAGTCTGGGTAGCCATTTGATTAGATGTTCAGGAGTCTCATGGCTTGGGGGTAGAAGCTGTTTTAGAAGCCTCTTGGACCTAGACTTGGTGCTCCGGTACCGCTTGCTGTGTGGTAGCAGAGAGAACAGTCTATGACTAGGGTGGCTGGAGTCTGACAATTTTTAGGGCCATCCTCTGACACCATCTGGTATAGAGGTGATGGATGGCAGGAAGCTTGGCCCCAGTGATGTACTGGGCCGTACGCAGTACCCTCTGTCGTGCCTTGCGGTCGGAGGCTGAGCAGTTGCTATAGTGATGCAACCGGGATACTTTTGATGATGCAGCTGAAGAACGTTTTAAAGATCTGATGACCCATGTATTTTCAGCCTCCTGTTGGAGTAGTGCCTGGCCATGCAGAGATGGCATCATCTGTGAATCTGTTGGGGTGGGATGCAAATTGGAGTGTGTCTAGGGTTTCTGGGATTACGGTGTTGATGTGAGCCATGACCAGCCTTTCAGAGCACTTCATGGCCACAAACGTAAGTGCTACAGGTCGGGACTCATTTAGGCTCATTTAGGCTGCTTGAAACATGTTGTTACTACAGACTCAGTCAGGGACAGGTTGAAAATGTCAGTGAAGACACTTGCCAGTTGGTCAGTGCATGCTCAGAGTACACGTCTTGGTAATCCGTCTGGCCCTGCGGCTTTGTGAATGTTGACCTGTTTAAAGGTCTTACTCACATCGGCTACAGAGAGCGTGATCACACAGTTGTCCAGAAACGCTGATGCTCTCATGTATGCTTCAGTGTTGCTTGACTCAAAGTGAGCATAGAAATAATTTAGCTTGTCTGGTAGGCTCATGTCACTGGGCAGCTCGTGGCTGTGCTTCCCTTTGTAGTCGGTAATAGTTTGCAAGCCCTGCCACATCCGACATGCGTTGGAGCCGGTGTAGTATGATTCAATCTTAGTCCTGTATTGACGCTTTGCCTGTTTGATGGTTCGTCGCAGGTCATTGCAGGATTTCTTATAAGCTTCCGGGTTAGTGTCCCACTCCTTGAAAGCGGCAGCTCTACCCTTTAGCTCAGTGCAGATGTTGCCTGTAATCCATGGCTTCTGGTTGGGGTATGCAGTTGAAGTTGGAAGTTTACATACACTTAGGTTGGAGTCATTAAAACTTGTTGTTCAACCACTCCACAAATGTCTTGTTAACAAACTATAATGTTGGCAAGTCAGTTAGGACATCTACTTTGTGCATGACACAAGTCAATTTTCCAACAATTTTTTACAGACAGATTATTTCACTTATAATTCATTTATATTTCACTGTATTACAATTCCAGTTGGTCAGAAGTTTACATACACTAAGTTCACTGTGCCTTCAAACAGCTTGGAAAATTCCAGAAAATGATGCCATGGCTTTAGAAGCTTCTGATAGGCTAATTGACATCATTGGAGTCAATTGGAGGTGTACCTGTGGATGTATTTCAAGGCCTACGTTCAAGCAGTGCCTCAGCTTGACATCATGGGAAAATCAAAAGAAGTCAGCCAAGACCTCAGAAAGAAAATTGTAGACCTCCACAAGTGTGGTTCATACTTGGGAGCAATTTCCAACGTCTGAATGTACCATGTTCATCTGTACAAACAATAGGGCTGGGTGGTTTATGGGCTGGGTGGTTTATGGGCTGGGTGGTTCATGGGCTGTGTGCTCTACTGACCAGGGCCTAGAACCTCATTCTGTCGCATCGGAGCTGCGCTGATTGGAATGAATACACAGATCAGACAGCAGGTTCAGGGACAGATAGAGGGAGAGACAGAGAGAGAGAAAAGAAAGGGAGACCCACTTCCACCATTGTTTGTCCAGGAATGCAACCTATGTGTGACATCCTGACAGACAGGCTGTGTGTTTTCTACAATACCCAGCTGAGATGTTCCCTCTGTTGATCTGTGTCTTCATCTTCTATAGCTCCCTGTGGGTCTCTCTATCTCGCATATCAACAGGACCGCCTAATCAGTACTGTAGTGTAATGTACCAGCATTGAGGTGGGGCGAGGCCTAGTCAGTGACGGAGTGTACTGTACCAGCATTGAGGTGGGACGAGGCCTAGTCAGTGACGGAGTGTACTGTACCAGCATTGAGGTGGGACGAGGCCTAGTCAGTGATGTAGTGTACTGTACCAGCGTTGAGGTGGGACGAGGCCTAGTCAGTGATGTAGTGTATTGTACCAGCATTGAGGTGGGACGAGGCCTAGTCAGTGATGTAGTGTATTGTACCAGCATTGAGGTGGGACAGCATTGATGGTGTATTGTACCAGCATTGAGGTGGGACGAGGCCTAGTCAGTGATGTAGTGTATTGTACCAGCATTGAGGTGGGACGAGGCCTAGTCAGTGATGTAGTGTACTGTACCAGCATTGAGGTGGGACGAGGCCTAGTCAGTGATGTAGTGTACTGTACCATCGTTGAGGTGGGACGAGGCCTAGTCAGTGATGTAGTGTACTGTACCATCATTGAGGTGGG
>NC_060184.1:10842046-10844546 GCF_021184085.1 Oncorhynchus gorbuscha
GGTTATAAACTACCCTAGGGTCATGAACCACACTAGGGTCATGAACTACCCTAGGATCATGAACTACCCTAGGATCATGAGCTACCCTAGGATCATGAACTACCCTAGGGTCATGAACTACACTAGGGCCATGAACTACCCTGGGGTCATGAACCACACTAGGGTCATGAACCACACTAGGGTCATGAACCACCCTAGGGTCATGAACCACACTAGGGTCATGAACCACACTAGGGTTATGAACTACCTTAGGGTCATGAACCACACTAGGGTTATAAACTACCCTAGGGTCATGAACCACACTAGGGTCATGAACCACACTAGGGTTATGAGCTACCCAAGGGTCATGAACCACCCAGAAAGCCTTTTTAGAACATTTATTATTCATAAACATCAAATGCTGTTAAATACTATCAAATATGTGACAAATATCATGACATGATACATGATATGTTGGCCATTTCGCCCATTTCGTCAGGAGGCGTGGCTGTGAAGGAAGCGTCCCTATTTGCATATCTGTGCTATTTCAACCCAGCAGCACTGAGACAGACAGGTTTAGAGAAATGTATTGGTCTCATCAGGTCTGGAGCCTTACAAAAATACAAACCAGACCTCAGGACAGAACTGTACACACACACACACACACACACACACTCCACAAAGTCAAGTCACCACAAGGCAATGCAAGTCTTACTGTACATGTGCAACTCAACTGCATCATATTTCAGAGCCTTGGGTGGAATCCCATTCCAGATTCCAGATTCCAGATTCCAGACCACCAATGATATAAGTGAATGCAGACAGTGGCTCCTGAAAATAGAACACAAGTGACTGCTGTACTATACACACAGAGACACGCCATATAACATGCCTATAGGCTACATAGTTTCTGTCCACTCAATGCTCGGTGTCATCACCAAACCTGAAATCAGCATGTAGCCTATATGGATGGAAGGGTAGCCTCACGCACGGTTGTATACATAGGGACACGCAATGTACAGGCAAGTATAGTTTCAGGCATAGTTTTAATTCAGGCTTCAATCAATCAATGATCTGTAATAACCCACCCCATCAAAGATCTGTAATAACCCACCCCATCAATGATCTTTAATAACCTATCCCATCAAAGATCTGTAATAACCCACCCCATCAAAGATCTGTAATAACCCACCCCATCAAAGATCTTTAATAACCTATCCCATCAAAGATCTGTAATAACCCACAAAAGATCTTTAATAACCCACCCCATCAAAGATCTTTAATAACCCATCCCATCAAAGATCTTTAATAACCCACGCCATCAAAGATCTTTAATAACCCACCCCATCAAAGATCTGTAATAACCCACCCCGTCAAAGATCTTTAATAACCCACCCCATCAAAGATCTTTAATAACCCATCCCATCAAAGATCTTTAATAACCCACGCCATCAAAGATCTTTAATAACCCACCCCATCAAAGATCTTTAATAACCCATCCCATCAAAGATCTTTAATAACCCACGCCATCAAAGATCTGTAATAACCCACCCCATCAAACAGAGGGCTGGAAAAACAAGTTGCATGTAAAGCATCCATTGGTGTTTCAACACTTGTAGGCTAGGCTCATGCGGTATGCATTCCTCCATCTCTCCAGGTTAAGAAAGCTCAACTTTAGATGTGTGTGTATAGAGCTAGTTATCCCCAAGAGGAGAGGGGGTGTGTCACCAGACTCAAACTCACTCAAAAATGCAATTACACTGACAGCAGGATCCACCAGAAACTCCTCCCCTGTCTTGCAACCACCCCCCCTCCACCACCACCACTACTACCAAGCCTACCCACTACTTCACCCTAGCAATAACACCACCTCTCCCTAACCTAACCCCCCACCACCTCCCAGCCAACCCCCCACTACCAAGCCTCTTTGAAGGCCTTTTGTTTGCTTGCCTGTCTCGCGCCCCTTGCTTGCTCTCTCTCCCTCCTCTTTCTTAAGGGGTAGAGGAGCCAGAAATGTGGCGAGGGCTATGTGGGGGATCTTTTTGAGTGGAGACGAGGCAGAACAATAGTTTTCTGTAGTTGTTGGTTGGATTAATTCTTTAACAGCATGCCAGCTCTAGAATTCCCACTCCTCCCCTTCTTCCATCCATCTGCCCATCCTCCCACTCTGGCACAGTGGTCTCTCATTTAGCACCTCGGTAACGGTTTTAATGTTTGTCTACTAAAGTCCCCAAGGCTTCCTTGGCATCTGGATGCCCTGACTGAAGCTACAGAACTCAGCATCCAGTCAGAAACTAACAACTGTTCCCCTAGGACTTCAAACACCCAGACCTACACATCCCCTCCTCTCCTCATCCATCAGCTTGGCTGCTCTTGCTTACTAACTGATTGACTGAGTCAGTCAGACTGACTGGCTCTGACTGACTGACTGACACTGACTGAGTGAGTGAGGAGAGAGCTGGGATAGTGGAGAGAATGTCCCCATCAAAAAGATTTCAGATTTAATTTAAAAAATATATAC